>NW_020173397.1:10767472-10803905 GCF_003031525.2 Neophocaena asiaeorientalis asiaeorientalis
GAAGGCTGAGAAGCTGTCACTTAGAATAATGCATGTGAAGCTACCTATCCCATTTCCTTTAAAGGTGACTGATCTTACCATCAACAAAGGAGACTCACTTTCCTTCTCTTGGTATCGTTTCCTCTGAGTCACATAGGCCCCCATCAGCAAACTTATCACATACGGCAGCCTCCTCAATGTCATCCTGTTTGATGCTGAGCAGGGTTATCTCCACTCCTCAGAACGTGCAGCTGTTTAGTTCTTTGGCTTCTTACATCTTGTGCACCTCCAGTTAGAAACTGACATCTTGTTTAAGCCTTCATTACCTCTCACCTGAACTACTGACTGCAAGAGCTCAAACACTGCTCTTCTAACCTAACCTTGTCTCTTCCAACCTGCGGCCAGCATTCTCTTTCTAAATTTGACCATATTAAACTTTATGGGGCCTCCAAGTTCTGAGCTATGCCTATTTCTTAAGTCTCATTTCCTGGAATTACTTCTATACTCCAGTGAAACCAGTCTGCTTCTAATGCTGCTTCAGACTCAACACTTTGCCAACTGTTGTGCCCTCTACATAAAATGTCTTTTCACTTTTTTTGGCCAGTTGGTAATTCTTCAGAACCCATCTCAAGCATTATCTCCCCAGTGAAGACATTCCTGCAATTGCTTTAGAAGGTTGATAAGATTCTACACGGGACCATGTCTGGACAATATACTCTGTCTTTATAGCACTTAATTACGGTACACTGCAATCATTCACTTCCTTGGGTATCTCTGCCACTAGATCACGAGTTAAAGAGTCCTGAGGTCAGAGATTATGGTTTAGCATTCCCACTGCCTGGCACAGTGCCTGCATGCAGTAGATGTTAGTAAATGTTAGCCTATGTCCTCTAGCACTCTCCTCCCTACCCTTCAAATAGTATAAAGATGGATTAAACTGGCTTGTTTGGACTTTTATTTTGAAGAAGTTAACTGAAAATTCTACTTTATTTGTTAATGTAATGTCTAACCTAATCTAAAAGACGAGTAAGCATCTCTTTATCACAGAAAATAGATGGAAACTTACATTTAAGAAAAAAAAATGTTGATGTTATTTTTGTTCTTGTTGAACTTCCAGTTTCTGTTTTCTTGATGACCATAATTCCATTTTGCATGCTTGTGACCTTGAATCTTTCTTAAGGCTCTAACTCATTCTACTTCTTGCTTCCCTCACCCCACACTTCTTTCACTTTATACTTCCTTGGCAAGAGCCCATAGCGTGTATACAATAGGGACAAAACCAATGATAATGATGATGGGGATAAAAAGATTTACCTTTTGCTATTAGAGTCACAAAAGTCTGAGTTTTTTTAGAGACATAATGTTATATATCAAAATTCTAATACAATGGAGTTGCTGCTTGGGTCTGTGGTTCAGAACTTGGTACAGTGCCTAAGATAAAAAATTCTATATACTTAAAGTCCCCTAAGAGGAACTTCCCTGGAGGTCCAGTGGTTAAGCCTTCGCTTTCCAATGCAGGGGGTGTGGGTTCCATCCCTGGTCGAGGAGCTAAGATGCCTTGTGGCCAAAAAAACAAAACACATAAAACAGAAGCGATATTGTAACAAGTTCAATAAAGACTTTAAAAATGGTCCCCATCAAAAAAAAAAAAAAAAAGTCCTCTAAGAAAATTCTTCATTCATTCACACAACAGATAATATACTTTACGTAATAAAGAATACGTACGAAGTGCCCAAGAGTATAGCTGAATATCTGAACTTAAATGTTTCTATAATACAACTTTCCTGGTGGCCTTAAAAAATTACTTCACTAAGTCTCCCATCACCATGAAAGTCACCCTCAACCTTCCAGATCTAATCTAGTTCCATCCTTGTAAGAAATATTGCCTATACCCTATTGCTAAGATGGTATGACATTTCACCCTATGCAGGCTAAAGGATATCTCAAAATGGAAATTCAACTATAGAGGAAATATTATCATTATGTCTGAAAAAGGAGGGAAATGACAAAAAATTAGAAGGAAAGAGAAAATCAATTCAATGGTGAGGGAATAAATTCATTCAAGCAGTGTGGATTAAACTCCTACGATTTGCTAGGCTCCATATTTGGTACCCAGGAAAACACATTTTAAAAAAATTATCTATCCTTTATGGCAGTTAGGGAGACAGACAGACACCAATTATTATGATAGGACCTAAGCCTTACACTGTTCAAGAATATTCTGCCCAGGACCTATAATTATAAATTTTTGAGCGGAGAGTCATGTCTCAACATAATATTGTGCATTACTATTCTGTGAGGAGGAAAGAGATTTACAATCTTTAAGATGGTAAGGCTGTTGTAAGGATAAGAAAAAGTTAAAGTTCTACCGGTTTTTCTCTAAAACCTTCTTTGCCCAATTATAATCTGCTTTCTAAACAGTACACGAAGCCTTGCTTTTATGGTGAAGATAGCCAGATTAAATGCAGGATGCCTAGTTAAATTTAAATTTCAGCTAAATGATGCATACGATTTGAGTATTAAGTATGTCCCACATATTGCGTGGGACCTCCTTCTCCTAAAATTTTTGCATCATCTACCAGAAATGCAAATTTCACTGGCCATCCTGTATTTTTATTTGGTATTTTTTAATTTAACATGGTAACCCTATTTATAGGGGTGCCCATCCAATCTTCAGACTCCCCACTTTGAGTGCACTGTATGCGGTCTTAACGAACGCAGTGGATCACACAGTGACTGAGATACAAAGCAGTCTCCTCGGCCTTGTGTTTACCACAACATTGTTTCTCAAGCCTGCAGGCTTGGACAGCTGAGTTCCCAGCTCACTTTCCTAAACTATTTCTGGTTTGTCACACAAGTAACAAAATGTGACCTTTATCCTTCTCTTCTCCTGAAGAAAACAGAAATTTTCTAAAGGGGTAAAAATAGCCGAAATTAAAAAAGACTATGAACTATTCCAGAATCTTGAGGCTGTCAATACTCTATGCTTTTAAATAGTTGCCATGGTTCACCCCAGAAGCATCTGCATATTTCTGTGGTTTTCTTCATGGTGTGTAGTGAACTTTGATATCTTTGGGGAATAAAAGAACTCTCTATCTGTCTATCTACACATATATATTTAACAATGCAAGTTATTGTTATATAAATGTAGGCTGTTGTCAATTTCAGTTCCCTGCCATATCAAAAGAACAAAGCAGGCAGGAAGAGCAAGAGGATGATCTAATATGCCTACGCTAATAACAAAGCCAGTGTCCTAAACTGGCAGTGGCAGCCCTCTTCTGCAGAGATTGTTTTTTACACCATCAGCAGACATTTTACAAAATTGGATGGTGACAGGAAGAGTACATTTTAAATTGTCAACCTTCATGATGTCCTTTTGAAGAATAGCAATTACATAACTCAGGGAGCTTTATTTTGCATTTGAAAAAATATGTATCTAAAGGAGTTTGCAGGGTTATGCAAGACTCCACATTCTGAATTCTTTGTAGAAATTAAGGTCCCTTATTTTTTCCTGTAATCTCATATCCGTTTTTATCCACTTCCTAGTTAAGGTGGGAATCAATATTAAGCAAGTAGTACAGAATTAAAGCTGCTTTTGATTTAAATTAACAAGTTCATTTAAAGAGGCCATCAACCATATGCCATTCCTTAACCATATTTAAAATCCAGTTTGTAAGTTTCCAAGGATCACACACCTTTTTTTCATCTCTATGGCATTAAAAAGTTTGCTTATAATATTCTAATATTTTGTTAAAGTTGTTTCCTCTTAGGCAATGAGAGAGGGAAATATTATGCAAAAGTAATTTTATAT
Organism: Neophocaena asiaeorientalis asiaeorientalis; assembly: GCF_003031525.2. Taxonomy (NCBI): domain Eukaryota; kingdom Metazoa; phylum Chordata; class Mammalia; order Artiodactyla; family Phocoenidae; genus Neophocaena; species Neophocaena asiaeorientalis. The sequence goes on from NW_020173397.1 coordinate 10,771,263, forward strand.
CACCCAAAAGTCATCTGGTCTTTTTCTTCTAATTCTCATCTTTTTTTGAAATAATTTTAGAAAAAAAAAACTCTTTAAAAAATGCAGACAATGCCAAGAGAAACGCATTGCAAGTACCCTAAATAGTTAATGTATTTTCTAAATGAATGATTTAAAATAGCTATTAAAGGAGAGGAAATGAGCTTAGGTTTCTAGTAATGACTTCTCCTCTTCAAAATGAAATCTGTAAATCCCTGATTGCAATTCCAAATCCCCAAAGGACCAGCAGTTCTGGGACCAGGGCTCACTGGCTTTATGTCTAATAGCACCAGATAAGTAGCATGATTTTTATATATGTAATTTGGGAGAATATTCAGAATTTATAGTCCCGGAGACAATTTATGAATGAATTTCCTTTTTAAAGTACATTATTCTAAAAATCAACTTTTCCACCCAAATTGTAAGCAGAGCACATAGGAATGTGAGAGGCACAGATATATACGTAGAGAGACATATGTATATATATTTATATATGCATGCACACACATGCACGAAATGTAAGTACCATTTTATTCATAAGAGCATAATGATTCAGCCTGTGATTGTTAATAAAAATGCATTTCTAACCATCAAATTTGAGTCTATTATTCTAAGTTAATTGCATTTGCCCTAAAGAGACTTACAGCTGGCTGTCAGCCTGTTTGTGTCAGTTTCATTTTATTCATCAGTCAATCTTGTCTCCTCTTCTTTTTCACATCCCATATATTGATCAAATAGATTTGTTAGCATCCCTCCACAGCTTTCACAGCATTTAAAAAAATAAAAAAATAACCTCCATATTATCATCAGATACATCTGATGACTTCATTCGTTCGCATGTTATCTTCAGTGCTATTTCAGTAGCAAATAGATGCCCTTTGGACAAGCCCATGAGATTGCCATTAAATATAACAGATGTAACTCACTCAAAGCGGCACTGAGAAAAAGTTAAACGGGAGAAAAAAGTGAACAACGGCAGTGGTCGGCGGCATCTCCGCTTTTCAGTTGGAATAGAGGATACTCATTGCGGTAAACATTAGTTCTTTACCGGAGTGTATTATGGAGTAAAAAGCATCTTGTTAAAATTCACCCTGAGAAGAGAATGTACTATTAGGTGGTGAAGTGGATTAAAGAAATAAATGGGCACCATGTTCCCACTGGAGCCAAAGAAAACCAGTGGGGGAAACAGAAGAGCAGGGAGGTTAGGGTAGAAAAGTAGTTAAGGTGAAAATCTGCAAAGAATTAGAATCTTCCTTGTGTGAGTCAAGTTGCTTAGAGAGGAGATAAAAGGCATCACAGGGTGAGGAGATAATTAGCAGATCAGAAGCAAAGCAGTTTAAAAGGTGACCCTTACCTCCTCTGTTACTCAGTCTAAGAAACTATAGACAATTATTACAGTATTTTCTCCAGGGATGTGTGATACAGTTTCTCCACATATCCTCCAAGACACAAAGCTCTCTCAGCATTGTCACTGCGTTGCCTGAGTTCAGTGCTTTTTATGGAAATTCCTTTACATCACGCCAGCCTTGTCTTTCAACCTTGCTTTAGATCAGTGATTCTCAAATGGGGTGATTTCACGCCCCCCAGGGGACATCAGAAATACCTGCAGGCATTGGGGGAAGGTGTTACTATCACCTGGTGAGTAGAGGCCAGCTACGCTGCTACACACCACACTGTGCACAGACACCCTCCACGACAAAGAGCTACCCACCCCAAATGACAATAGTGCTGAAGTTAAGAAACCCGGCTTTAGATGGCTGACTGAAATACACGTAACGCTAAAAAACAAAAACTACATCACAGTACAGCAGCAGGGCAGTGAGCAGGATTTTAGCAACTCTGAGAGGCAGAGAGCAGTCCAGCGACTGCACACAGGATTTCACACTCGCCTATTAAATAATACAATTCATTTACCTAGACCCCAGGAACAGTGGAGCAAAATACAACCCCAATTTTGAGGAGAACAAAGAAAAATGAAAATCATGGCTTGAGAGAAGACATTTCAAAGACCTCCAAGAGAAACCAACTGAAAAATCTCCAATCAAAAGACTCCGCGAGAAAATTGTATCACAGCCCCTAATCCTCAACAGACCTTAACAAGATGTTCATGAGCCAAAGACTCATGTCTGCAGAAGACAAAAGACATAGGAAACAATATAGTCTAGAGAAGGATTATTGTTAAGAGGCAGGAGGAAGATAAAACAGATTCCTCCACCTTACAATTTAGAACGCCTAAAAAGAATAACCAGAAATATGCTCAAAACCATGTTACAGTAACTGTTACATCTTTCTGCTCTTGGGAAATTAATATTTAGGTTAGACCTGGGGCAATATTTTTAAAACCTTTTTTTGATGAGTGCTTTTACCCCACCTGACTAGACACCCCTGCCTGGCACAGATGGCCAAGACATTTGCTTTTTTAAATACTCCATATTTCCACAGCCACCCACCAGACAAAAATTAGATTACCAATGCTTGTGTAAACTTTCCAAGCTCTGACACAATAAGATTCCAGGAAATGTACATGCACAGCTAAAAGCAGCATTATACATAATGCACTGTAATTCCAACAGACAAGTTGCTATCTTCGATAGATACACACACTTTCCATGCCAAACACATGAACGTCAATACATTTTTCTCAAGTTAAAATGGAAACCATTTAACAGATATAATGGGCACAATGAATTTCATTTTGCATTACTAATGCAGCAGAGGAGAAGGGAAGCTTTGGCAAGGATTGCAGTAAGACCAAGGGAAACAGGAAACAACTTAGAAGCTATCATGGCTGTGCGAGCTATTGCCCTAAAGCATGGTCATGAACCCAATGGCCACTGAGACTTCATATTCTCAAAACTCTAATTCCACATAAACAAATTTTTGACTCATGGGAAAAAAGTAAAAAATGGACAAAAGAGTGGTTGCATTTTTCGCAAAAAGGTCAAGAGAACGTCACCATCATTTTTTCCCACAGTTCCTGAAGAGATGTTATCATGACCAACTTGATTTTAGGGGAGATAAATTGGAGGCAAATGAATTAGATGATGTGTCATGTGAAAGGGAATTAGGAAGATAACCCAGGAGCCCAAATCCCCAGCCTCTGCTTTTACCACCGGAAATACGTATCCCCCAAGTCTCCTTTTCATCACTGTTAAAAAAAAAAATCAAAAACAGGAGTTACTTCACTGGCCCTTACCTTTATCTTAAAGTCTTTCTGGCACCTAAAATAGTTCACCTCAATCACTGCACACCAAAGAATTTTGTGGTGCTTTCTACTAGATTTAGAGAGTAAACTCTGAAGCCCTAGATAAACGTTATTATGCAACTTAGAATAAAGGTTTTGAGCACAGGCTACTGCAATCAGGCAGACCTCACTTCCAAGCTGATCTCGCCTACTTAGTGAGATGGGCAAACTGAGTGACTCTGAGCAAATTCCGTTATCAGAGTTTCACTTTCTCCATCCATAAAATGGGTGTATAATAGTCCTTATATTAATGGTTTTGGGGAAGGATTAAATGGGACCATGTGTGTAAAACATTAGGTAAATTAATAGTAGTAAAGTCTAGCAGCAGCAGGAACCCTTCCTGGGTTCAAATCCCTGCTTCCACAGCTTCCTGGCTCTGTGAACTTGGATAAAATCTCAGTTTCCTCACCTCTAAAATGAGGATAGTAATAATAATAGCTTACAGGATTGTTACGAGAATGAAAGCGACATAATAATAATAATGGCTTGACAATTCCTAACCTTAATTAAAGCACATTACATTCTAACCATAATCATTCTTTCCATCATATTTACAAAGGAGATTTAACATCTTTAGTATTAGGCTCCAAAATAAATGATGAAAGTATCTCAAAATGTAAATGCATATATAGAGATAAACTTGGAAAGAAACCAACTGGAGGAACAACATAAGACTTCCTTCATTATGTTTATCATGAGTTCCAGCAAGGATCTGTCTTTCTTTGATCTTATTTTTGCCCTTAGAAAAATAAAAACACATCTCAACACAGTGAACTTTTAAAAGTGGAAATATGACAATATTCAGAAAGCTCAGACCTAGCAATTCTTCAAAAATGCTCCCACTTCCAGCAACTGATGACTTTTTTGGCTAATGTGCCATATATGGTACCTCATCTAATTACAGAAGTCAGTATCACCACAGTCAGTCCCATGGCTAAAAATGATGTGACGGCAAATTGGTTATAAGATGTAAAAAATGGTGGACACAAAAATGAAGAATATCTTTGACTGTGAAAGGTCAAGATGAGTTAGTAAGCTATTAACTTGGCTCATTTTTCAAATGATGAGTCCATTTTTATGAGAAACATTCAGTGTTTTCAAACTGCTTATCAAGTTCCTAATTCTGTCATCTTAAAGGCCTATATTACTCAAAATTTTAGAACACCACTTAACATCTTAGTTGTCACAGTGATGTGACCTGGAATATGAAAATAACTCAAACTTTTAGCTTGTTTTTGTCTTCCCATGCAGAATAAACTTTTCAAAATGAGGGGCTTCTAAGGTGTACCATGTTTAGCCAGATAAAAAATAAACCAGATTGGTATGATAGTCAGCAGTAGAAAGAGAAACAAATTAAGTACTTATAATTAAAGATTGAGGAATGAAGAATTCACACTTTCTTAGAGCTATTATTTCAGACAGTCTGGTGTCAGAATTAAAAGCCAACCAGTGCATCTGTTTACATTGCCAAGGAGTTTCACAGTAAGGAGGGCTAGGAAACACATATTTTTAAAGTAGGGTCCAAATCCCAAAGAACACCTAAAAAATAGGATGCCAAAAATAAATGTTCTTGTGATTTCTATTGTCCAATGTCTAAACAAAGACAAAAAATTATGTTTCTTACTTCTCCTTTATAAACACAAGTGAAAGGAAAAAAGAGAGAGAGAGAGAGAGAAAAGAAAAGAAAAGTAATTCTGTTGCTTTGGCCACAGACTCCTTTTTTTGTTATCCTGCTTGTTTCTGGCTCAGCTACTGCTTTTCTTTCCCAGGATGAAATAATATAGGAAAAGCCGATTAAGGAAAACTTCACTCACACAGAAGGTTCACCAAGATGGCTCAGTTACCAAGCCTTAAAAGCTGAATGACAATGGCCACCTAAAATGACCATTCTATACTTTAAAGTACGTCTCCATTTGAAAAATTTCAGTTAACTCTTTGCTTATCTTGAGCTTTGAATTAAAGGAAAGTCCTCTTTAAAATCCACAGTGATGGATCGAACGTTGTAGTACTCAAATCTACCATTAGCTTATTTTTACTTCTCACCAGCAAAATTAGAGGTATTTTCTGCAATTTCAAAGATCACTCCTTTGGTCAGTTGAAAAAAATATATAAAAAGTAGTATTCTGTACACAAATAGACTTCCTTCCCTCATTTATTTATTCAACAGATATTTACTGATCATCTATTATTTGCCATACGCTGGGCTCATTGCTGGGAAATACTGAACTAAACAAGACATCACTGCATATAGCATATAATCATAACACAAGGTGTTACCATCTCTCCTATTGGAGGTACAGGGTTCTGGAAAGCGCTTACCAGTACAAGTGGACTAGGATGGACTTGAGAGATGATCAGCCCTCATATCTTTTATTTGACAGAGGAGGAAACTAAGATCTAAAAAGATTGAGTTGCATAATCCCAGAGCTCTTTACTGGAAACAAATCACAAGACTAGAATTCATGTCTCCAAATTCAAATCTCAACCTCCCTATATAGCAATACACTCCTCCCCAGAACATAATTTTCCTGAAAACAATAATGCCAAGCTATGAATGTCAAAGCAGTTGACTTGTTGGAAATATGCTTTGAGATCAAAGGGTCAACATTCTTCCTAATTGTACGGCATTCCCGATGGTGGAGAGGGAGGGCTCAGAGGTCAGACCCAACTGGATCCTAACCTTAAATCGACCATGCCTAACTAACTAGTGACCTTGGAGAAGAATGAAACTCTGAAAATCATCTGGATTTTAAAAAAATCTTCCAAGTCAGGATCACAATATCTACATGAAAGGGGTAAATTTCATGAAAGAAATTGAGTAGAAACACTACACATAAATTTTTGTCCCCTCTTCTCACTCATATAAATTGAACAGAACTGACTGAAAGACCAGGTTAGCAGAAACCACACCTCAGTTTATTTCTTACCAGTTATTTTAGCATAAGATCCAGCCTCCAATTTTAATCCATTTTCGTAGGTCATTTTTGGCATACCTCCACATAATTTAACATTTCTACTCTGTGAACGTTTTGGGAGTTAGAAAGCAGAGATTAAACAACTGAATTTAGAGAATTTCATCAGCATACATCCTCTAAAGAGAGATGGGAAGGAAACAACAGTCAGAAGAAATATTTAAAATGAATAAAGCCTCCTATATAATGTCGTGGGCCTCTTTCCATTATAGAACACAGAAAGCCAACTAGCATAGGTAAAGGGAATTTGTAGATTCCCGTATCTAGGATGTCCAGGAGTAGATGAGCTTCAGATGTAAGCGAATCCAGGGACCCAAATGATGAATTCAGCACCTTGCCTTTACTTTTTCTTGGCTGTTTGGCTCCCTGTTTTGGCTTTATTCTCAGGCTTTTTACACAAGGCAGGAAAGATGGCTTCTGTCAGTCACAAGCCTACATTATCTTTCTACCCCACAAAGGGGGAGAGAACCCTCACTTCCAGCAGGCTAATCTCAAGTCTCAGGGAGCAACCTGATTGGTACTGCCTGGTTCTTAGAGCCATCCCACAACAAACCTCTATGGCTGGGAAACAGAGGACATGGGTTACCATGTCTCTGTACCTGGAACACTGATAGACAAGACCATTCCACTCAAGCTACATGGAATAGGTCCTCCGTTGGAAAGTGGGTTTCTCTTTCCTGAAAAAGGGAGTAAAGGGATCCTGGAAAGGCAAAAAAATGGATATCCACTCAAATAATTATTTTTAACTTCCCTTCTTTTAGGACCATGCAGCTCAATTCAAAATCCTCTGGAAGACCCTGGTAGGTTCATTTTATTTCTTTGTAATAGCTTCCTATACTGGCTAATGGGTACTTTTGGTGCAATATGATAAGGGAAGGACTCCATCTTTGTCTACATCCACAGTATAGTGGCCACAGCACCGGCACACACATCATCACACATCTGCATTATTCAAGGCATACTGCAATCAGTTTTTACCTTGAAGGTGCTTATACCCTGTCTCTGCATACATGTTAGGCCAACAAAAGTTTAAAAATCATGTATTCATTTATACAATACATGGATTCAGAGTCTATGTTTAGGAGCCTATGTTCAGCTTTGAGGGATGACAAAAACCTCAGTCTCTGTCCTCGAAGGACCAAGGAATCTCTCAAAGATATCACTTGAAGCTGGAATTTGCAAAGAGGACTCCATGTATAATTAACACCTGAGCTGGGTTTGGGGGCATAAGTAGAAGTTTCACTGTTAGGCATGTACAAAGAGGCCAAGACAGAAAAGTTGAAATGTGCTTTCTCGCTTAGTGAAAAGATGACACAGAAGAATGGGGAATAAATAGCAAGGTAGCTTTTAAGCATTCAGCAATGAAAGTCTGCCTAAATACATCATGGTTCTCCGGTAGGAGGCAATACTGTGCCCCACTTCTTCAGGAAGAGGCAGGGCTAAATGAGCAAGACGCATTAATGAGGGGAAAAAAAAATCCAGCGTCACATTGACAAATACGGTACGGCCCATTTACATTAAGTAAAAATCAGACATGCGTATGTTCGTTAATGTAGATAAAAGGTCTAGAAATGAATTATCCCAAACTGAAAATAGGAACAACCTCCATAAAGAGTAGTAAGAATGAAGCAAGCAGCAGGAGTGAGGTGGGAATTTTCCTTTGCTTTTACACTTCCGTATCACTTAAGCTCTTTTTTTTTCCACAATAAAATTTTATCTACATGTTGCTTGTCTAATAAATAAATATTGTTTACATAGAAGGAAGTTTTTGATCAAAATAAGGACCCAAATAACACTGGCAGGATAAGGAGTGTGAACTTTAAAAAATTAATGTTCTTGTTATTTTTGGTTGTCAGTGGGGTAGAGAGCCAATACCCTGAGCGAGACGTTAGGAAGAATAACATTTTGCAGGTGGGTGGGATTATCTTCAAGCCAATAAACAAATAGGCAGGTAGAACTCTTTGGAGGTCGTTACATAGATAAATGCTTATATTTTGTAGGTGTAAATGTATATATAAATTAAACAAATATATAGCCTAAATAAATATATTTTATATAGGAGGTTATTCGAAATACATATAATGAACATATATAATAATGAATATATATAAATGAACAATAAGAGTTAGGGAGAGAGAAGAAAGACAAGTTCTTTTCTGAGTATGAGGGACTTTAAGATATCAAAGAAATGCCTTTAGGGATGTTTGCTTGCAAAGTGTCTTAAAGACAACACATCTGGATATGGAGATCACAACAAGCAGAGTCGGATTTCAGGTGAGATGTGGCAGTCATCTACATGAAGACGAGAAGTGAAGTAATGAATGAGGTCAAAAGGTCATCAGGGAATAAATGAGGTCAGCAAGGGAAAGAGTGAAGAGAGCCTAAGGCAAAGCTTTGAGAAGGATCATCCATTAAGAGAAGAGAAGCAATGCACTGGCTCATTCATTCGCAACTAATTTTTTTCAAGGACCCTGAGCCAAACACTGTAGGTTTTGAGGACAGAATAGAGCGGTGGAAAAAATGGCATGGTGACTGCCCAGAGGGACTTATAACCACTGGAATGAGAACACCCACTAACATTAACTGAACGCTTCGTGACTTTGCAATGGCACTGAAGCATCACATCAACCTTAAAACAATGTTATTACCATCTCCTCTCTATGGATGAAGACATGAGGCTTAGTGAGGTGGGCGATGTGTCCCAAGTCGTACAGCTATGAAGTGGCAGGGACTTGATTTGAACGCCAAGTTTATCTACCACCACAACTCATAAGCCTGTGTAATGCTGCCAAGTGGCCAACCAAGGGGTCATAGAAGAAACATGAGAACAGAAAGAGAAAAAAAAAACAACAGCATTCTAGGCTAAAGAAGACAGGGACAGAGTCATGGGCCTGCTAAGCCATGTTATCAAGGAGGAGGGAAACTGATGCAAGATCACTGATTTGATGATTAGAAAGTCATATATTCATTCATTTAGTCACTCAACCAATATGTATTAAGCAGCCAGCATGTATTACCGCATGGGCTTTGAAAGATCAGTTTTACTTCTGTGGGGATGGAAGTCAATTGTGAAGGATTAAGGAATGAGTAGATGGTAAAATCGCTTGCGTTAAGGACTCCTCTGAGGAATTGGGTGATGGAAAAATTAGCTTAAGAAGGATTTTCAGGCTATGGTGTACCTAAGCAAGCACGCAGAGGCAGGATGGAGTCAGTAGAGAGAGTGAAAATACAGGGAAAGAGGATGATGGTGAATACAGATGCTTCCTATGGATGGAGAAACAGAAGGAGACGCAAACTCCTGAGGCAGAAGGTTATCTTTAAAAGGAGGAGGGTCCCTTTTCCTCTGATAGGGGGTAGAAGAAAATATAAAGGAACTGAGAAATGCTGCTGCAAAATGCAATCATAGGAAACTGTACCAATAAGATTTTATGTGCACACTTCTAGACATTGGTTCTCGACCCTGGCTCCACACTAGAATCATCTTGGCAGTTGTTACAAACTGTGATGCTTCGACTGAACTCCAGTCCAATTAAATCAGAAAAATGTGAGGTTTCTTCAGGCTGAGGATATCCAAGGCTGTAAAGAGGACTTGGCGAGGTGTGACTAGCGGGGAGGTTACATGTGATAACAACTTGAGTAAAATCTGAAAAACTAGGATCCAATAAAGAAATGAATTTGCCTAAAATAAAGGAAGGAAGGAAGGAAGAAGTGGGCAAGAAAATAGAAACATTAGTATGTGGGGAGATGACAAAGGATCCTTATAAATTTCCAAATTGCTGCAAAGTAGATACACGTGCGTCCCATTACTTACGACCATAAGCTGTACTAAGCACGGGTCTTAACAGTACTACTCTCTTTTGCATTCCCAATCAATCTGCATCAGAGTCCCTGGCATACAGTGGATACTCAATAAACATTAGTTGAATGAGTAACTTAATAGAAAAACAAATGTATAACTCAGGTGGCAGCCCAGCCCTCTCTTCAAGTATCTAGAATCCTTGAGAACGGTGGAATCGTCTCATACGCAATCCCAAGTCACTCACTGCAAATACTTCTCACATCTCAGATCTACATGGGGCCTCAGCTGGTTTCAGGGGATATGATTTCAACCTCTTTATTCTTCATGCCATCAACAATAGGTTATGTGGGTAATCGATTTTTACTAAAGTTTTACAGAATTGAGAAAACAATGGGGAGGAGGGCTTTATCAGCAAAACACCAGCCAGCAAGCAATTTAAAATTAGCTATTAGACAGCCATAGTGTTAACTATGTCACTTGGCCTTTCTCATTGGCCCTTATTCCATGCTGAGCCCTTGCCTCCTGCCATCTTGCTGCACTCTTATTTCCGTCAAGCTTCACCAGTACCACCCAAACCACAAATTTCACCTTTTCTTATGCAGAGCAGTTTCACTATGACTATCTCCTACACAGAGGCTTGAGGGGATCTCACTTTTAGTACCTAAACTTTCCCAGAAGTGCTTTTGCCAAACCAAAGGTTAGATATTGACCCCAACCTTTTTAGGGCCCCAAACGTCCATAGCCAATTATGACTTTAAATGGCCTTTTCCTTCCTTCCATACAAAAGAATGAATCATCCTGGGAGGACAAATGGAAAATCCCCAACCCAACAATAAATGAGGCCCCGTGAGGGAATAAACATTCGTCATTGGAAGTCCACGGAATACGTATACACATTACTGTTGAGAATAATCCTTACCTTGTTTATTGGGGCGTCTCAAAATTAGTGTCTTTGTCTGTGAATGTCATCATCGTATCCAGTCACATGAGCAGTGATGTGAATACAGCGGGCACTCAACACAGACGCACTAATCATGAGGATAAAGGGTAAAGATGAGATACTCTCTGAGATTTTATACCTTATAATAATAGTGGTAATAATAGCTGCTTTGTATGTCCAAAGCCGTTTAAAAGCATTAACATTTCACATTGGCCACACATCCTCGGAAAGGAGATCAATATTTATTCTTCCAAGTGTGTCAAGTATACAGTTGCGGAACCTCGAGGTGAAAGTTTCACCCTGCCAGTGTCAGCCTCAGAACTTGGAAATCACATCCCCAGTTCAATGTGTCAGAATAATAAAGTGACCCCGGCTGGCTGAATGTATTCATTAATGGCTGGGGGTGGGGGGTGGGAAGCAGGCGGAAGGAGCAGACAATAAGGCTTTGGGAACTCACAGCGCTAAATAGCCGGCAAGGAAACACTATTATTTGGTGTTGCATCAGTTCTGGAAGGGAAAAAGATACACACACACAGAGACATCACACATCACAGCAGTCCTGTTTAGTCCTTTCCAATGAGAATTTATTTTTGTAACTCCTGGTCCAAGTAATTTTATTGCCACTGATTGGAAGGGGAGGGGGATGGTAGTAAGAACTTCCTTCTGGCGTGTCTTCCCCACCCCCCCCCACCCCCCCGCTTAGTGTGTGTTTTGCTGATTAAGCAAATCGACCTTAATTAGGAACTAAGTAGAAAAGAACTCTGCAAGGTTTCCTTAAGCAGCGTCAAAACGACCACAGCCCATTCTCAGAGCCCATTAAGAGGTAATCAACCAACGCAACTAACAAGTCACTCAGACCAGACTTTTGGAATTTGGCTCTTTTGTTCTGTCAGTTTGAAGAGCGCTGGGCGAGTGATGCAATTTAGAAGGGAGCTCTTTCAGAGCTTTCACTCAGGAAGGCATCGGGAGCTCTGGGGGTAGAGCTTACTTAGCTCAGAAAAAGGGAAAGAATGCAAGTTTGCATTGACAGCTTGATCCCAGAGAGAGGCTGCGGGGCTGCTTGTCTGGCGGGTCCTCTGGGTGTGGATAAGGCACGGGTAGGAGCCCTCGTCTTAAGTGAACGTGCGCCTCCAATATTAAAAGAACAATTACCTTCCTGTGCACTGCTCGCTGTTTGCTACTGCTGTTTCCTTCAATAAAACCTCTTTTCACTTGCCAATGGGAACCTGTCAGGCAATAGTATTTTTCAGGCGTGATACACTTACTAAAATGCCCTTGTGAGCTTTTAATACATTTACAGTTGATAACAATAGGGCTGTTTTGTCAGGAAAGGTAAAAGAAAAGTATTTGTTACAAATGCAGAGCAATGGCAAGACAGGATTGGACCAGTGTTGCTGTGCGTGGTGGCTGCTGGTCCCTCCTAAGTGTCAATCCAGCTGCCGGAGAGCAGGGAAAAGGAGCAAAATGTGATCAGGGTGTGGTCTTTTTATTCAAATTGAAATTCACCTTTGTTTTTTTCTAACATAAATACATTTTATAGACAATATATTGTTTCACGGAGTAGAACATATTCTTCTTTGGTGATTACTTATTGATTTTCTTTTGTCTATAACAATTTAAAGTACTTTATTGCTTACATTTAAATAAATGCTAAATCAATTGTAAGTTATACAACTATATAGTAGATATATGTATAGAGACATTATCCAGAATACATGCCCTGGTCAGAATGGGGACTTGTAGAAATACTCACTTTAGATGACTCTTATAAGAGCAGAAATGTGAAGAAATAAAAAGATCTTACATTTCATCCTCAATGCTCAATTTTTTAACATCTTTAATTATTAGAGTATAATTGCTTTACAATGGTGTGTTAGTTTCTGCTTTAGAACAAAGTGAATCAGCTATACATATACACATATCCCCATATCTCCTCCCTCTTGTGTCTCCCTCTCACCGTCCCTATCCCACCTCTCTAGGTGGTCACAAAGCACCGAGCTGATCTCCCTGTGCTATGCGGCTGCTTCCCACTAGCTAGTGTATATATGTCCACGCCACTCTCTCACTTCGTCCCAGCTTAACTTCCCCCTCTCTGTGTCCTCAAGTCCATTCTCTACATCTGTGTCTTTACTCCTGTCCTGCCCCTAGGTTCATCAGAACCTTTTTTTTTTTTAGATTCCATATATATGTGTTAGCATACAGTATTTGTTTTTCTCTTTCTGACTTACTTCACTCTGTATGACAGACTCTAGGTCCATCCACCTCACTACAAATAACTCAATTTCATTTCTTTTTATGGCTGAGTAATATTTCATTGTATATATGTGTCACATCTTCCTTATCCATTCATCTGTTGATGGACACTTAGGTTACTTCCATGTCCTGGCTATTGTGAATAGAGCTGCAATGAACATTGTGGTACATGACTCTTTTTGAATTATGGTTTTCTCAGGGTATATGCCCAGTAGTGGGATTGCTGGGTCATATGGTAGTTCTATTTTTAGTTTTTTAAGGAACCTCCATACTGTTCTCCAAAGTGAAGTTCACTTTTCTAATAAAGACCTTTGTTTGTTCAGATCCTCTTGGATGGTAACACAAGCCAGGTAGGTGGTGGGCGTTGCAGCATCCTTATATTTGAATATACATTTGGCCCTTGGATTCACCATGGAGCACTGTCTTTAAAACTTAAGCAAGATGAATTGTTCCAAAGATAAACCTCCACTTAAAAGAGATTTTCACCCCAAAACTAGAATCCTCGAGTTATAAACTATAGTTTGCTGTGATCACAGCTCAGGTTTGTTTCGTTAAATGAAACCAGATAAATAATAAATAATCAATAGAGAACGTCTATCAGCCAATTTCTAGAGAGATTTCTGTTGTCATTCAAACATCCATTTGGCTAGAGTTTAAAATATATATATATGAGTCATCTATTATTTGCATAACGGTAACAAGTTGACAGAGATTTTGAGAACCAAATAATAGTTCTAGTGGTCAAAAATAAAGATTTTGATACTAGCCCACAAATAAATACATATTTTTATGAAGGGACATACTGGTGAGAAGAATTTCTGTTGTCATCCTAAGGGAGAAATGGATCTTCTGCATTATTCTGCAGGACAAAGGGAACTGGGTGTCATTAAACTATGTTCCCCTTCAGGAAAGAAATAATAGGTGATATTAGTTGCTCAACATGTATTACGGTATCTACCAATGGGAGACAATATACAGTTAAGAGGACAGCTCCCATATCTGACCGTATGGATTCAAATCCTGGCCACAATATTGTTAATTCTATGATCTTAAGTAAAATGTCTCCAACTCTCAGTTTCTTAACCATTACTGTGTGAGGGAAGTAATAGTACCTACTATTATACAACTACATAGTACTACTGTTACAGTATCTACTAAGTACATTCCTTATAGTTGAAAATTAAGTAATAAATATATTGTATTTTGTATCAATCCTGTAACCCTATAAATAGTAAATCGTTATTATTCTATAATAATTACTGAAACATATTTATTGATTACTTATGAGTTGTATTCCAAATTAACCTGTTATTAACCAGATTGATTAACAGCAGCTGCTGTAAACAACCCCCAAGTTTCCATGGCCTAACTTAATAAACGTTCACTCCTGGCCACCCAAAGTTCAATGCAGATAAACACTTCTCAGTTGTCTCCTACCACATGGTGACTCAGAGATCCAAGCATTTTTTCTCTTGTGGCTCTGCCATCCCTAGAAGCCCCCTCAGAGTTTTCTACTGTATTCTTTGCTTATCTCTGTCCAAGAAGTAAAGAACAAAATGTGGAGAATCACAGGGCGTATTTTAGGGGATAAACTGGAAGTGAGGCACATTATTTTTGCCCGCATTCCTTTGCACAGAACTATGTACATGATCCCACCTAGATGCAAGGAGGCCAAAAAATGTACGTTTACTGTGTATCCAGAAAGAAGAAGAAGATTCGGCTCAGTAGACAGCCAGTCTCTGTCACCAACATAAATCTTTATTAGCTAAAGTCAGTATAATTGAGAGTAGTTTCCTTAGCCATATTTGAAGCACTGCGTATGCCAATTTATGCAAATTAGGAGCTTTCTGAATATATAATGTCCTTCTTAGACACACTGGCGCTGTTGACCACTAAATTCTTTTATACACTCACCTTCCGTGGCTGCCTCTGGGTTTTTCTTCTACCCTCTGACTATTCCTCCTCACTCTTCCTTGCTGATTCCCTGTCTAACATATGTACCAGAATGCTGATAACTGAACTCTTTTTTCATAAAAAGTTTTACTTTTTTTTTCTTCTTTTTCTTTTTTTAACAAAAGAAAATGTGTATTCTTCCTACTCTTCCTCAGATTCCGCTCTTGATTCACCTTCTCTGGGAAGACCTCTTCTATGATGGAGACTGAGCTGGGTGCCCCTCACCAGCAGCCCTGTAACCCCTGTCAGAGCATTTGTTACATGGAATTCTCAGTGTCTCCTCAGCGGAGTCTGCTCCTTGGAAGTGATTTGAAAACT
This sequence comes from Neophocaena asiaeorientalis asiaeorientalis, assembly GCF_003031525.2. NCBI lineage: Eukaryota > Metazoa > Chordata > Mammalia > Artiodactyla > Phocoenidae > Neophocaena > Neophocaena asiaeorientalis. Next base: position 10,786,760 of record NW_020173397.1, read on the forward strand.
GACTTATGTCTTTTATCTGAGTTTCTCCTCCCCTAGTATAATAGTATCTACCACATAGCAGACAATACCATTCACTGAATGAATTAAGGAATTTCGAGGTAAATCCATCTGTACATCTTAGTCAATAAAGAAAACCAAAATACAACTGGAACTTCACTGCTATCAAAGAAAAAATGAGTCATGAAAAAAATAAATGGAAGGAATATATTTACCTTTATAAAAGTATAAAAATCTTTTTTTTTTCAATTTTCAACATTTAACACCATACCTTTTAAAAAGCAAACAATCTTGAATGTTGCACCAGTTTCCAGTAAATTGACTTTGGAAATATTTTTCTTTCCTTCATGTATTCATATACTATCACTTGAAGAGAAAAGACAACTTAGAACAAGCCTATCAAAGAGCCTTCTCCCAAAACTTGCAAGCTATGTTAAAAAAAAAAAAAAAAAAAAAAAAAAAACCCCTCTGAAAAAGGCCATCTCTGAATCTCTATTAGTGAAACTTTTCTTTTGGCAGCCTAATATAATTACAAGACAAATAGTTCCTTCTAAGATACAAGAAAAATACTTATGCTAAAGGTGGGTGACTTTTCAAGTTAAACTTTGATTACAAGATTTTTTATCAAGGTTTTTGCATTCATTCACTGTGAAAATATATAGTGTTACATTTTCTTCAGTATTTTTGCATTATTGTCTGTTTTACATCTTATTATAAATATTCACCTCTAAAAAATGTCTTCCTTTATAACAAAACTTCTTAAACCTAAGGGTAGTGAAGACTTCTGTTAGCACCTGATTCAGTGCCAGATAGTAAAACATCGCACACTAAATCCTAATAATTGTGGCGACCTATTCAAACTGATAGTAAAGTTTCTCCTTTGCATTTCACGTATACTGCATATTCTATTACCATTATAATACCACTATATTATCAATATTACTTATTATATTATACATACTAAGAATGTTATTTCTTGCCTATTAAGTCTACTTTATCATAGGCAGGGCACCATGATAATTAAAAGCTCATCTTCTTTTCTGGAACCAGACTTCCTCAGTATAAGTCCCAGCGCTGCCATTCACTATCTGCAATTACAATTCATAACTTATATTACCTATCTGTGCCTCAGCCTCCTCATATATAAAATGTGGATAGTAATAGTCCTTAGCCCATAGGGTTGGTGAGGATCATATAAGCTTACACATGAAAAGTCTTAGAACATCTTCTGGCACATCAAAAGCCTCTAGAAATATTTAGCTATTATTACTTACTGAGAGAGTACTATATGTTCCATTTTTCTAAATTTCTTGTTTCTGTTTTCCCCCATTCATCCTACTTTAATCTGTCTTCTAGCTTCACCCATCTATTGAAATTCCTCTAGCAAATTGTCACCGAATTACCAAACTCAGCAGTTTGTTTTCCATCCTGAAGTATCCTTGCCTTCTTTACAACATTTGCCCTTTTAATCACACATTTTTTGGAAATGTTCTCATCTCTCGGGCAAGAAGAGGCACAGAAAAATTCAGAGAGACTGATATTATAGTTTTGGCCCCAGAAAAAATAGTGTAAGGAAAAGGTTGTAATTGGTTTACAGGTAATGTGATGGAAAGTAGTCAAATAAGAATAGCTAGAATCCTGAACTCCAGTTTACTTTCTCTATGGTTCATCCTCCATATTGGACTTTCTAAGACAAATATATGATCTTGTTTTATTTCTGCTTAAAACATTTCGTTCAGGCTCTTAAACAAGTTAAGGGAACTTGCGTGTTAGGGGGGTCAAGGGGTCAGTAGCCTGTATTATATGTTTGTGTACGGTGCATTTTTCCAAGGAAAGAGTTCGTATACTTCCTTGGGGTCCACTCCCCCTAAATCAAGAACCACTGCCCCAATGGCTAAAGTCTAAAATCCACAGATATACATAAAAAACTCCACCTTAACTCTCACAGTCCTTCTTCTCTCTTTTCCCTTTTCCCCCCATGCTCTACTAAGTACTGTTTTTCACACTTCCATGTTTTACAAACTTTTTCTTCTTTCTTGAATATCAGTGGCCACCTGGCAGCTGAATACTAATTTTTTGAGATCCAGTGAAAACGTCATCTCTTTTTAGACTTCTATCTGCTACAATACACCAAACATTATTAGAAATTCCTGAATTTCACACCCAGGGAACTATGTACCACCTAACCTTATTATCCGTTTATCATATGCTACTGAAGTCATCTGAGTGCCTATCACCACACTGAAGGGTAAACTCAGAAGACAGGGAGCAGGTCTTATTTACCTTTGTGTATCTACCAGCAGTGAGCATACTGCTAAGTACTACGTAAAGAATCCATAAATGTTTCACAGATGAATGAGTGAATTACTGATCGTTGTCTTGCTTCAAATTCATCTGTTAGGTGGATATTGCGTGACATTTTCTGAGGGATCTTTTTTTTTAATCCGTGTGGTTAATCCACATAAATACCATACTTCTGAATTCAGGAATAAGGTGCTATGTTTCACACTCCTTAAATTGTTTTAAATCGTGTTAAGTATCGTATCAAAAAAGAAAAAAAAACCTTGATAGTTGGTGATGAAACAAAGATTTGATAGCATGATTTTTAAGTCCTAGGAGGCCAACACTCTTTCCACTAGTAACTTTTGTCTAAAAGGGACAGTTTGAAGTTATTTCGATAAAAGCACCACCATACATCTTGAACTGAACACAGCAGTGCTGCAGTAAAAGCCACATACATAGCTCCAAAGGGAGACACTGAGATAGAAGCAAATGACATATTTTTAAAAGACATACATCTAAAGTACTTTTTTCTTTCTATGATAAATATATTTTCCTTCCATTGTTTCATCTTCATGGATTACAGAAACACCAAACTTCGTTTGATCCACAAGAGAAAGTTTTCTTACAAACATGTATAAAGAAGTTAGAATTAGGCATGCTTCTGGCATCTTCCCTTTTTGTGGAGAACAGGATTTTGAAGCAGGAAGAACATAAACAGTACACATTGACTCCTGACACACCATTGCTTTCTTCAACTAGAATAATACAAATTTGCAAGTGAACAAAAGAGTGGGAGGTAGATATCTGATTTACAATGTTTCTGAGATAAAGAACACTGTAAAAAAAAAAAAAAGATCCATGTGAATAATAAAGCATTGTTAACTGAGTCCTGACATTTCTATTCTAGTGACAACGACAGCAGAACTGCATACGGGGGCCTTGTGCCACTTTGAAAGTGGGAGGAAGACATATAATTATAATTCTTACAATGACGAGAATTCAAGAAAATCTGGGGAAAAATTTATTGAAACGCATATTGACATATTAGTATTATAAATTACTTTCTCTTATTGACCTACCCCCCCCAAAATTCTTTTGTTGGCTAGCTCATCATGGCACTAAAGGCATCTCATGAAAAGAGAGACCTGCCTTGAAAATTCTCTTCTTACGTTGAAAACTATCTACCATGTATTTATTCTGTAACTTGCTCAACATGCGAGATATATTAGAGAAATACATTTTCAAAACAGTTTTAACCTCCATTGTCTTGAGCACACGTATCAACTCTGTCATGTCACTTATCCAAAATCCTCATGGAAACTTCACATTTAGGCAAAACTAATGAATCTGTTTTAACACCCTTTGCGAAAGTCAAAGAAGATATAATATTATGTTTTCACTTAACATACATTTTCATCCATCTCCTTTCTTTGTTGGATGGTGTAAGAGGGGAAAAAATACTACAAAAATTACAGTGATGTTATCAACCGCAGTGTTTCAATAGAGAACAGAATTGGAAAAGGCATTTTGCTGAGTGAACCTCTAAATGAATGGAAAAAAAAAACCCACAGGGATGAATTTTCTCCTGGTGTTTATCTCCACTGAAGTCTCAGAGGGAAGACTCCCAAGTGTTGAAGGAAGCTCTCTAACTGACCCCATTACTGCCTTGGGCACTGGGAAGGCAAAGGGGCAGTTGTAAAGTCAGACCCTGAGTGAGCATCGTGGAAATTATAGCGTTGTGTTAAATGCATCCTCTGCAGGGTGCCTTCCTATCTTCAGAGAACACTCATGAAATGCTGCCAACGAGAAAACTAAGCGTTTGTCTTTAGAAAAAGTGCCACCTTTTATGAAACATCTGGAGCTCATCCAAAGGGCCTCCAGAATAGATGCAAGAACGTAATAAAGCAAAACACCTCAGCCATTGAGGGCTAGAGTCATTTCTGCACACGTACCAGGGTTATTCATCCACCATCATAAATACTCGTGAGACCAAGGAAGAACGCAGGGTATCTGGTCCATGTAGAGTTCAACTCAAGGCCCACTGAACCAGTAAGCAAAAAGCCCACTTACAAACTTAGAAGAAAACATATTTTGGCTATTCCTTGCAGTTTACTAATACCATTTCATCCACACTCAATATTTTGCCTCTGCTTGTTAGTGATAAGGATGCACATGAGGATTTGGCTTTTACATGAACCTGGGGTTTTCTACAATGCCTGTTGTGATAAAGGAATAAACATTAAGGTACATGAGGAAATATATAACGACTAGAGATATTGCACTCTTGTACATATCCAACACAGAGAGCATATCAGCTAAGTCAAGAAAGAAAGGACACCACAAGGACTGGGGAGGGGGGCCGGGGGGAGAAGTTACAAAAGTCAGATAGACTAACGGGTACCACAGAAAGAGCACAGTAAAAGAGGGTCAAAGATTGGGTCCCAAAAAGTGATAAAAGTAAATTCACCTCTGAGAAGAAAAAAAACAAAAAACACCAAAAGAACCCAAAGAAGCCCAGCGTCATCTCCTCATTTGTATGTGAATTAAATTGACTGCCTGTAATCATGTTGACCTGGTTCTGTCCTAGGATGTTCTTAAAATCGGGGAGTAGGTTGGAAAAAGAAATATCTCAGAGTTAAGTTCTGGTGATGAACCTAGGACAGGGCACCGGCCTTTAAGTCTCATTCGGACAGTACGAGAATTTAATAGATTACTCATTTTCTAGAAGAGAATTTCAATCTTTCCTAATTGATGCATGGCAACTAGTCTCTTTGAAATCTAGAAAAGTAACTTTTGCTCGGAAAGGAAAAGAGAGGATCATTTCTAATTCTAACTCAAACATCTTCTTAAACATATGTGTGCCCGAAGTATTGGATGCGAGTGTTTATTATCGGCACTCTGCGCTCATCTCAGCTGATCTGAAGGAATCTGTGCAGAGATAGATGGTAACAAGACAGAGGACTTTGGAATCAGAACAAACTGGGTTTGAGCCTTGGCTGTGTGACCTTGGACAAGTTGCTTCATCTCTCTGAATTTCAGTTGCCTTGGGGCTCATAATAGCTACACAGAAATATTGGGGACCACTCTCCTAGGTATTAGAAAACAAGAGCTAGGTGGGCTCACGCTAACATGATGTATAAACTATTGCACAGTTACCAGCTGGACTCAACAAGGTGATCACCTATAAAGGTATTCCTTTCCGAGCAACCTTGACAGGAGCAAAGGTACTTCCTTTAACACATCAGCAGTATCTTCTGATGACTTACAGAGCTCTCCTAGAGAAACAAAAAATCCTCGTTCCAGTCTGCCACAATTATTGAATTGGAAACACCTTGTACATTTATACCTGTTGGTGTATCACCAAGGGACAAACTCAAAGTATAGCTGGCTCATTTCAGGTTTAAATATCCCATTAGCTAAGTTGTACGGAAGTTCACGTAACCCAGGAGGCCCTGTGGTTCCACCTAAAGTATTAGTCCTTTAGAGTTTCTGTTACTGTTTTCAACCTTTTGAGCTCTTGCAAATGTATTTGGCATTCAATTAAAGTGAGATTAATCCAAAACAGATGTAGTAGTACTAGTAGTAGGAGTAGTACTAGTAAAGAATTGCTTTGTTGAAAGCCTACCCATCCAAAGTACTAAATTATAAGCACATAGACACAAACAAATCCACAAATATCAATTCTTTAAAGTGATTTAAAACGCATAGTTTCATATAACTCATTTGACAAAAATACAAATGCCAATGCGCTCTTAACAAAGAGCTAAAATGCCTAGTTTTAACTTTATGGAAACATAAAAGCATTTCAGATGCTGAGGACCTAGAATCTCAGAGTCTTCATCTCCAATTACCAAGAACAACTCAAATTTTACCCAAACCTCCAACTCTCCATGGCTATGACTGTTCCCCTACTTGAGTTCTTACATTTCCAAAGAAAGAGACCGGCAGTGCTTCTTTGTCCTATAAACTTGGGGGGAGCGGGTGGACCATAAAAGCACCTACAGCAATCTAAAGCATAAAGGGTGGATGACATCATGGTTAATACTACTGTTATTTTCTAAGTGAGAGTCAGAGCGCTCACCTGCTAGACACAAAGGATTTCCGCCAGGCTCAGGGGTTCTTTTTCTATGACAACCTAATTGATAGAGGCTCTTAAAGAGAATCAGGAGATTAATCTACCCAACTGATAGGATGAGGCCCAACACTCATCATCTAATTTCGTAATGCCCTGTAAATATGCAAGATCTCCTTAACAATGATAGCCAAACATGATCATATGCATCAGAGTCCCAGGGAGTGGGACAAGAGCCAAACTGCCTTATCTTCCATCATACATTGTCCTTTCTGCCCCTTCATTTGAACCTTGGCCTCACTGGGGATTTCTGACCAGCTATTAGTCATTAAGGGGAATTTCATTGGTACAAAAAGCAGGTTACAGATGGCAGAGAAGGGATACCTGTGGGCAATCTATCTGTTGACAAGTTTGCCTCCTATAAATAGACCATAAAGACCCCAAAGGCGCAACCATGCCACATTCATATTTGTGCCTCCTGCATCTTTGTTAAGAGGAAGGACCATAGCTTCCAAATGCCTAAATTCAAATTCCTACTCCAATCTCTACTAGCTTAGGAACACACCAATGAATAAAGCACAGCCCCCTTCCCCTCTAAACTGCACTTTCCTCGCTAGGAAAACTGTACTTATAATAACCTCCTCATTGGGTTATTGTGAGGATTAAAGGAGAATTCATTTAAAGCACTTAGCCAAAGCTTCTCACGGTGTGGAGCGACTATTAGGTGTCCTTATTTTCATTATTACAGCAGGTGCTAAGTGAATGAATGGATGGATGAATTGGTGTCTGGAAGATGAAACTGACATCTATGATTTAACCAACATCTAAAATTCTATAATTTGACTCAGTTTCCAAAGAATTTCATATCTGTAAACTTACCTGTAAATATGTCACCTGTCCTGGCTATTATTGTACCTGTTTTGGATGCAATATAATATAGCGGAAAGAGAAAGAGACTAGAGGCCAGGGGAACCAGAATTTAAACATTTCATTGCCTACCACTTAGTAAGCAGACACTGATCTACATTCATGCAACCTTTATGCCAAATGCTCTGCTAAGGTCAGGAATACCAAGGCATGGACCCCTTTCCTCACAGAACTGAAAGACACACGCATAACAGAATGTCTTGGAAGCACAGAAAGAACCTTTGTCACAAGTCAAGAAAGGCTTCAGAGAAGGTGAAATGCCCATTGAGGATGGGAAATGGGTTTCATTAATCCCCATATTCCCCGTATCTGGCAGGGTTTCTAAGTACAGGAGCAGATGACAGATAGCTGTTAAATAAATAAAGTACCATGTCCTCCAGGTCTGAGGAATGAGGAGCTGAGTAAGGTGGGGAAGGAGGGAAGGGAACTCTAAGCAGAGAGAATGGCACTTGTAAAGGGCATTCGCAAAATTGGGAGTCACAAATGTCTATGTGTGGAGAGGATGCTGTTGGGAGGAAAGGATTTGCAGATCAAAAGAGACAGTGGGAAAAAAAAAAAAGAGAGACAGTGGCTGTGAACACACTGCGTGAATTGAAAGCCCCCGACAGCTGCATTACTACTGTGCTGCTTGCTGTCCTGATTCTGACCTTTTTGGCATCGCATAGGGTTCTGAGATGGGTTCCTCATCTCAACATTCACTAGCTCCAGGATCTTCTCCAAAATGCCTGAATTCTCTCTTCCGCCTTTCTTTATAAAAATATTTTAGAGAATCACTAAAGAATAAAGACGTATAATACTTGCCATCATCATTCCTTTCATTAAACAAAGGAAATACTTATACTAATACTTTCCAAAGAGTAAAATTATTGACGTGTACACAACTGACCACTCCAGACACTAACGTTTCTATTTGACTATCTTGGTTTCTAATCCATATCGTTGCATCAGTATTTTATAGCATTCATTTTAAAGTTCCCCATTTTTAATTGGTCATTTTGAAAAGGAATTTTTTTTCGATGAAGAAATATATTTTTCTTAGTTTTTACAAAGGCCTTTTGTGTCAAAATGCTCATTTAAGAAAACGTGAAAGATTCTGAAACTTTGGAAAACTCATGCTCGTTACAGGCATTTGGAAAATTCAGAAAACACTTTTGTGAGTGGAGGTTTTATCTGAGAATCTTTCTTACGTATAATTTCCAGGTAACTGCCATAATGAAGAATAAAAATGAATCCTGCAAAGGTTGCTTTATAATTACACCCAGATACCATCTGATAAGGAGACCAAAGAGTTCTACACACTTCCTGGTTTCTGGCTCTGTCACCTCCAATCAGTGCCAGTTTTGAATAAGGACATTCACCTCAATATTTTCATTGTAATTTTAATTTTGTAATAACCGTTGATCGTTCCTCAAGACAACTGTCATTCTTTCCTTGCCTCAGCATCTCAAAACCTGAGTTCCTACCTTTGCTTTTGCTTTCTCTGGAAGTGAAAATATAACTTTAAATAATGTTTTCAGAAAAGGTTTTGTTAGTTTTCTTTAGAGTAGAATATTTTCTTCTGATAATGTATTAGGAGAATACCTTAGCATACCTTCCCACAGAAAAGACAAATTGATTGAGGATAAAACTGTCAAGGCCTAATCTTTCCTCAAAATTTAAGAAATGTTGCACCACTGTTTTTTGGCACGTAGCTTTGGCAAAAATGATTTGGGGACAACCTCAGAACAATTCTTTCTTATATGATCCAGTTTTCTCATCTGGGTGCTTGAAAAATATCTTTATTTTTATAATTTAAAATACTTTGTAGGATTATTGGTCTCTTTTTTAGTAAATTTTAGACAGTGAGGTACACACTCATAAACTGTTTCTACTGAAGACATACACATCAAGATTATCCTTAAACAAAGCTTATATTTAAATTGTTTTGGTTTCTTCTTTAGGAAACTATTAACGCTTGGGTGAGATCTGTGTGCTCTGACCTCTATATCTAACACCATGTTTATCATCATAAGTTCAGTCCTTTATCCTTTACTTTTAAACTATGGGAAAGTTGTTCATATTTACTCTCTACATGACTACTGATATTCTCTGTAGGGTCAATTCTCTGTTTTACTGCCCAGACGCAGATTTAATTCTGTCATTATAATCTTGACTTCTTCAGAATCTCTTAATTCACTGTGTCCCTCTGGATCTATCCTGCAGGCTTTTCACCTCCATTTGTTTGCTCCTTAATATTTTCTTCTCTTTTCTTCACAGATTTCTTCAGGCAATCTAATCAGAATCTCAATTTTTGAAAATATTCTGTTTATTGTAAAAAATCATACCTGGATTGGTTAGAGTGACAAAGAACTACAGCTCGCTGGTCAGATCAAAAAGCACAGCTCTTCAAAGGAGAGGGCAGCTCAATTTTCCAAATGATACAGAATATTCATTACTGGACCAGGCAAGGTGTTGGGGGCACGGTGGGGAGACAGAGGTTGTTCACTGCCCTCTCAGCTGAGCTAGCCGAAGCGCCAGACGGATTGGATTCTTTAGTTCAATTCTAATGAGTAGATATGTTGTGTTAATTCTTCCCAGAATAAGCAAGCCCATATTTTGTGGACGTGAGCATTTTTCTTTTTCTATATTGTCAGAGGTGTTTAAGAAGGAAGCTAGGAGAAATTTTGTCAAGGATTTCTATAAAGACAATATTTTAAACTTGGAAGCTGTGACTACAGTGACTATTAGGCCTGTGGAAATAACTTTTTAAAACCTATCATGATTAATACATGGAACAAGTGGATACTTTTTTAAAGGAGACTTGTTTTTTCCTTGAAATGATCCAAACACTTCATAGAATTGTTCTGTTATTTTTAAGACCTGAAAATGTAACCTAACTTTGTGCTAGCCTGCTTTAAGCATTCTAAAATATATTCAGAATAGTCTACCTTCACATGCTGGAATACTGAATATTTTACGCTCGGACAAGGAGCAAACCGTAGGTCTTTCGCCAAGCACTGTCAGTGCACTTGAGTATGGGTTACCAAAAACTCTGGAGAATTTTTTTTTTCTATTTATTGTTATAGCTGAAATCCTTGTGTCTCTGGTAGGCTTTAAGTGACATAAATATGCATTTCCATCTGCACGTCCTTGTCAGGAATAGTTCTGCTGGGAGGTGTTATGCCACCCAAGTACTTCCAGAATAGAGTCTGTTAATCCTGTTACCACTATAGAAACTCAGAGGAAAAGTCTACTCAGGCCACTACTGCAGCTGCTGTGGCTGTCAGTCTTCCAGTGTGCCACACCCTCGGTACCAGAAGGAAGCCTAAGAAAATGGATTTTCCTTCAGGTGGAGAGGGATGTAGAGGGCTGACCTCAGTCTATTACTTAGACCAGCGGTCTCCAAAGTTTTTCTTGTAAACCTTTATTAGTAAAAAAGGGGGGAAAACAGCAAGGCGCACTTTAGGTAGGTATGCGTATACATACACACACACACACACACACACACATACACACGTGCGCATGCAATGGATATATAAGTTGCCACATTAACTGCTATGTATGTCATAAAATATACCAAAATAACTATTATATGATAATTTTCTTAAAAAAAAATGTCAGTAGCTGCTCTAACCCGCATTGGATAGACTTGTACCTTCCCTAGGAGGGAGGCCATTGGAGTACACTTCCACCAGATGGGCCACCAGGAAAATAGATCATAAAGCCCAGTTAGGCTTCTGATAGATGCCATAATACACTGGGCACATACAATGGGCCAAAGGAGTTGTAAATGAGCACGTGCTTTGCTTCTCTACTTACTCCATCTTGTTACCTCTTGCCCTTCCTCCTAGAGTGGCTTGACTTCTAGCCTCCAGGCTCTCTGTTTAGATCTCATCCCTATCCTACATTTAGATAGGCATGTTACGAATGGGTATGAACCTGTCAAGACCTACAAGCCAACAGGGATCTTGCATAGTCTGTCAACAGACATGTCACCTCAGAGCCCTCAGGACACAAAAGCAAGAACCAGCTAAATAAACGAAATCCAAACGTCAATCATCCAGTAAATATTTTTGAACAAAAACGTATAGATCTATAAACCCAAAATGAAAGTCTTTCACTGTCTAATTCCATATAATACAGCAGAGCTCAGAATTACCCATGAATCTAGTTGTGGAACAAAAATTCTTCAGAAAGGCAGTGGATATGAAAAAAAACCTCGCACTTCTCATGATAGTGAAAGACGGTCTTTTCAGATATAGAAAACTGAAGACTTGGCTCAAAGTTCTGTTTGAATTGATAAAAATAAATTATTTTATTGGTACAACCTAGAGTCAGCCAGAAAAGAGTATGCAAACTTCCCCCAATCACTACTGATGTGGGTATAAATTGACATGATCCTTTTGGAAGGCAATTAGTAAATTATACGAAAAGCTTTAGAAATTTGGCCATTAATCCAATTAAGTCCTTACTTATGAATTAAACCTGCATAAATGAATAGATATAGGAAAAGATTCATGAAAATAGCGTTTAAGAATATTTATAATAGCAAAAATTGGCAACAATTTACAGTTTTATTGAATGGTGGAATGTTAAATAATTTATGATATGTCATGCAAGAAATGTTATGCACTATTTGACTTCTTATTTATTAAGTACCTATTATGTTCCAGGCACCCTTCTAGGAGATTGCAATTAATTAATATAGACAAAGATTTCATAAAGGTGATATTTTAGTCAAGGGTAGAAGAGATATATACTCCATAATCAAGTAAACAAATATATAAACAAAACATTTTCAGACTAATGGAAAGCAGTATGAAGACAATGAAATTGTGATGTAGTAGAAATGGCTGGTGGTGAGGGCTTGAGATTAGTTTATATAAGGATTTCTCAAATTCAGAGGAAACCATATTCTTTGTGTAGGCTTTTTTTTTTTTTGTCGGGGGGAGGCAGGGAGGATTCCTGTGCATTGCAGGATGTTTAGCAGCATCCCTGGCCATTAGTCACTAAAAACACTCATCCCAATCATGACAGTAAAACACATCCCCAACCATTGCCAAATGTCCCCTGGGTGGCAAAATCTACCCCAATTGAGAACCGTTGCTTTAGATTTAGTGTAGGGAAGGCTTCTTTGAGGAGGTAACATTTGAGCTGAGATGTATGTTTTTAAATAATCTTTAGGATATAGGGAAACATTCATGAAATAACTGTAACATATATAATACAATATATTCAATAAAATCGCAATACTGATTTTCTTTTTAAACCTCTATCTAGACAGACAATATAGCATGATGGTTAGAAGCACAAACCTGTAGCCAGGCTGCCTTAATTATAATCCCAACTCCCTCACTTTTTAGTTGGGTGACCTTGGGTAAGTTACTTTATACCCCTGTGCTCTTGGGTCCTCATCCAAAAAATGGGGATGACACTAGTAGTACTTAACACATAAGGTTTCTGGGAGTATTAAATGAGTTAATACATGCAAAGTTCCTAGAAGAGTGAGTGGCACATCTTGGAAGCACTATATATAATATATACATATATATTGCATATATAATAATATATTAAAATTAGATAAACATTCTAATTTTAATATTTTATATATTATAAGTCTGACATATATGTAGATATATATACACCAGATTTCTCCATTGTCTCTTTGTGAAACAAATGAAATAATGTGTTAATAATGGTAGAATTACAGGGGATTTTATTTTCTTTGTGTCTTTTTATATTCTTCACAGTTTTATAGATACAAATGCAAATGTTGCTTTCACATCAAAATAAAAATCAATATGTATTTTAGCACAAAAGAGAATTTTTAGACTTTCACCAGGATCAACTGGCATAGCGAGAGTGGGCGAGGAAGACCAATGGAAGATGTGCTCAGAAACACCTGTCCCAGGGAAAATGAGTCAATTGTCAACTGAAAGCTGAGACACCCCACGTTCAATCTGTCAGTCAGTTCATCAGTCATCTGAAATTTACTTAACACTTGCTTTCTGCCAGACACTGTGCTAGGTGCTGGAAAATCAAAGATGAATGGAGGTCACATTTCTTCAGAAAAGGGAAGAGAAATACATCCACAATTAGCCACAGTACAATAAATGGTATAGGCTATAATGAGGACCAACCCAGGTCTCTGGGGGCTCTCAAAGGTAACAATTTCAGTTGGAGTGGGGGGCAGTGTAGGAAGCTTCACCTAGGAGATGACACTTGCAATGGTCTTTGAGGGATAAGTTGGGAAAATGCAATCATTTGTAAGAATTCTGCTTTTGAGCAAACACAGAACATGCTTCCTAATCAAACACCAGCAAAATCGCTTAGCCTAGAGAAAGGAAAATCAGAAAGGACGAAGGAGTTATACTTCAGAAAAGTGTCTTGATCTCATATCAGAGTGCCTGGTTCCATAAAGCAATTTGTGAAAGTTTGACTGTCATAGGAATTAGAAGGCATAAGTTCAAGTACTAGCCCTGCCCCTTACCAGCCGGGTAATCTTGGGCAAACCATTAAAATCTCTGACACTCCATCTACTTCCTCATTCATATAATGGTGATAATAATACTTTGCAATACTGTTGTGAGCGTCAAATGAGATAATGCAAGTAAGAGACTTTCAGTGACATTCAAATAGTTGGGATGATAAATTGTGATGGTTTTAACATAACAGAGACGATCGTGAATAATTATAATTTAATTTTTAACATTTATATTCAAACATAACAGTAAAAAAAGAAATCAAATCTATACACAACACCAGTTATACATGAGTTTATAGCCTGATTGGCTTCATTTATTTTTTCAAAGCTCTTAACCTATTACTAATCCAAGTGCATCAAGCTATAAAAACTGCTAACCAATTATTTTTTTCCTAAGATAACATAATCTCTGTTTCTTGAGACACTTTATACTAACGTTAAACTGAAGCTAACTGCATGAAAATGAAATGGAGACTCATAATTGCAAACTGTTTTCATGTCTAAAGAAGATTCAACCACTTCCTAGGACTGAATTGCTCCTTGTTAAAGTTTAAGATCAAGCTATAAAAGTATATCACTTAGCCTATGTCTGCCTACCGGTGCAAAGTATAGTGGCAAGCAGAAAACGGAGGTAATTATCTAGAAACATTAGGCCAAAAGGCCCACTTCGGCCCCAAAAGACTGAAGTTGCTTTGCAGGTATCAGGGAAGCCTGAGGAGGGGGCCACGTTCAACTTTCTCTTAGAACCTTCTTCTCCATGAATCCTTTTTACCTTGAACACTCATTGCTATGACATCTGGAGGAATAATATTCTTTTGCTTTTTCTCTCTCTAAAAAACAAGATTTACTAAGGCTGACTGAAAAGGCTTAAAATGTCCTCTTGTCACGGCCCTTGATAAACATTTTATCTAATGTTTTCTGAAGCAGAGTTTCAGTTGGAGTGCTGCAGAAGACAAAGCAAAACAATGATATGTAAAACTGCTGCTTTAACCTGAATGTCTTAAAAGACAAAACAAACAAACAAAAAACCTGAATGTCTTTAAAAGACATCTAACCAGAGCTGGCATTTGAAATATTAAAGAAAAAGAAGGCCCAGTGTAATATTCTTAGTTCATTTATCCCTCCCCCATCAAAAAATAGATGTAATGAACCCCAGATTTTTTGTTCAATCTAACTAACAGGATATAACAATGGAATGCTCCATGAATTACTTACTGCCATTCATTTCAAAAGGTGAGAACATTTTAGGAGGCCTTCAACGCTCACCTTGAGAAAATTATCCCACTCAGCTTCCAAAAAAGAAAATGTGTTTTCTTTCAAAAAAAAAAAAACACCTTCTCTGAGTATCAGTTACCTTTTATTATGCTTTTGTGACTACTAGGGAACCCTCATCGTCCTCAATTTGTTCTGTCTGTAGCCACACTATCAAATCTCAAATTGAACTCAATGTAAGAAAAATGATGCTCTATACATACAGAAAATGATTCTAGCTCGTTCTAATAATTTTCATCATGTGTGACCATGTTGTATGCTTGTCTCTACTTCGTGTATTGTGTCATTACCTACCAAGCTGTGGAGAAGAAAGTCCATGTAGTCTAACAATAACAACAGAATACCATTTCTGACATTTGTGTGGACTTTAAAAACTTTACATACAAAGGAAAGAACTTTTTTTTATCTCTACCGTGTCAGCTTACTAACCATACTTATTTATTAATGGTTTAGTAGCTTACACTCTGAAATGTCACTTGTCTGTTTTGATCTGATTTCGACCACGGATAATCACAGTACTGGACTCTAAGCTAGACTATAGTTTAAATCCAAAGGAAAATAGAATTCACCATTACAGCTTTAAAAATGGTCCAAACACTTGAAATGCACACTCGCCTTAAACGTTTTGGTCTAGAATTAAAATTAAAATCACCCTGCCTTATCATCTTATCTAATAATGTTCACAGAGCCTTCTGGAGTTTAGCGTTCACAAGGAAAACTTAACAACAAGCAACTTTTGTCAAAGGCAATTTGTCGGTAGAATGGATAAGTTAATTGAGAATGAGAGAACGGGAAAGAAAGAGCTACTGACATTTTGTGTGTATGCATGATGTGCGTCTGCTTTGTTTCATTTTGCTTTTTCACGAGTAATATGACCAGAAGAGTACTGCTCACGACGTCATTTTGATTACAGTGAGTAAGATGTCTTAGGAGAGTGGCTATTATAGTTGAGATCAATGATTACTGAAACACAGGCTGACCTTGTTTCATTGTGCTTTGCTGTATAGTGCTCCACAGATACTGTGTTTTTTATAAATTGACGGTTTGTGGCAACCCTGCATCAAACAAGTCTATCAGAGTCATTTCTTCCAACAGCATTGTCTCACTTCGTGTCTCTGTGCCACATTTTGATAATTCTCACAATATTTCCAACTTTTTCATTATTACTGTATTTGTCATGGTGATCTGGGATCAATGATCTTTGCTGTGACTATGGCAAAAAGACAACAACTCACTGACGGTTAGCATTTTTCAGCAGTGAAGCATTTTTAAGTAACGTATGTACCTTGTGCTTTTAGACATAACGCTGTTGCACACTTAGTAGACTACACTATAGGGTAAACTGAACTTTTATATGCACTGGGAGAGCAAAAAATTCGTGTGACTTGCTTTATCGCGGTATTTCCTTTATTGTGGCCATCTGCAACAGAACCAACAGTATCTCTGAGGTATGCCTTGGAGTCCAGAGTTGAGGGCACAGAAGAGTAAACCTGAGTGGTAGTATTTCAAATGAAAAAACAGAGATGGACTTGTGAGATATTTAGAAGGAATAAGAAAGAAAAACTGGAAGGTCACTGAACGGAGAGATGGGGCAAATCAAATATTTTTAAGCTTATGAAACTGGCAAAATGACAATACTATGAAAAGAAATCGAACTGTGAATTCTCCAGGGATATCCAGGATTACCAAGTTTGGGGAGGAGAATGAGGGGCCAATAGAAAGAGACACAGTAATTGTAAGGATTTGGCCAGTAATTCAAATAAAACATCCAATAGTCAGTTGCAAGTTTGAGACTGCAATTTGTGATGACTCTGGGTCTCTTGAGGACTATTTGCTCTTAGTCTTTGAATTCCCAAGCACCTAGTACAGCTAGACACATAGCTTTTGTGGCTGGCTGGCTAACTGCATAGAGATTTGGGGCCCAAGTGCACAAAGAAAATAAGTTGTGAGTGTGAACGAATACAGACTTTAAGACCAAGGAACAAAGAAAGAAGCCAAGAGAACAAAGTTTGAGAAAAAACTACATTGAAGGAATGGGAGGGAAAAAAGAAACCAATAATCAAGATAGGAAAGGTCAAAGAAGTAAACCCAGACAGAGAAATGGGAAGGGAAGGGAGGGGGAAAACAAGAAT
>NW_020173397.1:10803935-10817932 GCF_003031525.2 Neophocaena asiaeorientalis asiaeorientalis
TTACTTATTCATGATTTGAATTCATATATATAGAGACTCAGAAGATGCACCAATGCAAAAATTCTAAAGTCACACTTAGTGAGCAAAAATGAAAATCATTAAAATGTTTCATTAATGACTTAAAGTAAATAAATTAACAGCTCCTGTCACATTGATTCATCCATTGCATGTGGGCACTCAATAAATGTTAATTGAATTAAATTAATAACATTTGCTCAGTGGTAATAAAAAATTAATTTACTGTCTGTCGTCTCTGTTACTTAAGTTTATGCCCATTGCTTCTGCAATTACTTCTAGCCCAAAGAGAAATTTTCTATTTCCCTGACTTTCAGTACACACTTTCTTTCCCAAGAAATACAGTTGAACTTCTAATTTTTGTCCTAATTTTGGTGATTTTTTCCTGTTGAAAAAAATTATTTTCTCTAAGTTAATGTCAAGAACTATGTATAACATCCCAAATTTAGTTTCACGAGTTCCTTATTTAATTCCAAAATAGTTTTCTCTGCAGAAGATGTGATACCACTTTTTATGTGTTTCTCCTTTTAGCTTATGCTACTTTATAATACTTTGGGTACAAAGTCAAATAACACCACAAAAGAAGGAATCTGGGGAAATTACTGTTAGCATTCCATCTATAAAAGATGGAAGATGTCAGTAACATTCACCCAAAAATTGTGACTCATTTCAGATGTCAGAATTCTGGGTTGAACAGACTGGGTTCTGAAATGTGTGTTTGTCAGATGATTTTCTAATGAGTAACAGATAGTTCCCAGTGGGGAATGAAAAAAAAAATAAAAATATAAACAGAGATTATAGAATTAAAATAACTTTATGAATGGCAGTTTAACTTCTCCATAAAATTCTCTCAGTACAAGCCCAGTGTCTCCAAATGGTTGCTTAATGTAGCACACCACTTAGATTCAAAATGCTATACTTAAAAGTGTCGAGAAATTAAAAAGAGAATCATATACCACTTGGCTGTATACTGTATTCTCCGCATGTTCTTATATTCCAGTAACCTCTATCCAACTTTTTTTTTGTTACTGAATTACTTTGTGCAAAAGCAATTTACATTACATGCAGCCTGACTACGTGTGATAATTTGAACTGACTGTCAATTAATTCTGTAGTAAATAGCTGCTGTAATCTCTATACTCATCAAGGTTTTCTTATCTATCAACTCTTCCTGAAATGCTCTTTAATGTACGGGATACAGCAGCTGTAACTAAAGAGGCAGGATTCCCTAAGTGTGCGAGAAAGTAGTCTTAGCTTTGCAAAGACTGCTTAGGTATGCCTGTAAAGCAACGTTATTTGCAAGGCTTGATTTCAGGTAGGTGACACATCACGGGATTGAGAGCGAAGAGGGTTTTGCTGATGTGCAGTCCCAATAGTGAGGAAGCAGAGATAAAAGCTAAGAACAAATTGGAGAAAATGTTGAATAATATAAAGAGACAGGGACAAGAGCAAAGCCTTTGGAATCCAAACAGCCTGGGTTCAAATCCCAGCTCTACCATTTACTAACAAGGAAGCCTCAGGGAACTTATCTAAATAAACTAAGCCTTGGTTACACTCATTCATCTGTTAACTTGGGGTACCAATTTATACATTTCCCATCTGTCCTGGGAGGCTGCCAGTATTACCTCCTAGAGTCTTTGTGATGCTTAAATTAAATAAGGTACATAGTGGTAACACAGAACTTGACATACAAGGTATACAATTCTGTGTGCTGTGTGTGTGTGTGTGTGTGTGTGTGTGTGCGTGTGCGTGTATAAAGCAGTGGTTTGATATTCAAAATTGGTGGTTTTGTCCCATGGAGCAAATGTGGCAATATCCACAGACCTTTTGTTTATCATGTCCTAGGGCAACTGGTGTTACTGGCATCAAGTAGGTAGAAGACAGGGATGCTGCTAAACATCTTACAATCTCCCTGTGACAAAGAATTATCTGGCCCCAAATATCATTGCTTCTCTAAGTACTGAAGGCATAATTTGAATGACTATTTGTGATTAAAGCTGGTTACTTGACACTTTGATATCCAAGCAAGAAAAATAAACTATGATTTTTGTCATCATCGTCATCGTCATCGTTATCATCACTATACCATTAATTTGGTGAATCTCTCTTGGGTTAAAGGAACCCAAGAGCTTCCCAATCTGTTGAACTAATTCTATCTATTCAATATTACATTAACTGCTATCAACAACAGATGTTTTTCTGAACCCCTATTTCTGCAACCAAGAGATTTAAAGCTAGCAGCCTAAGAGGTAGGGAATAAAAATTAAACACTGTTGAAAGCCAAAGCTGTTTGGAGGCTCAGAAAGCAACAAAAATGGCCTAAGACAATTGTGCGTGCAATACTGTCAGCTCTCGTGCCAGTTAGGAGCCTTTGGAGAGCAACTGCCTCGTGATTAGCTTCTGAAAATCACTGATGTATGTATCAGTGGCTGTCCTCTCCTTTCTCCACTCTCAAAAGCAGAAGGCCCCTGTGGCAGTGGTTCCCAAACTTTTCTGCATGTTGGAATCACTCAGGGAGCTTTGAAAATCCCTCAGGAAATGTGATCTAATCTGTTGAGGGGGAGGAGGGATTGCCTGAGCTTTAAAAAAATTCCAAATTTTTAGAAGGTTTCCTAGATGATTCTACCCTGTAGACACATCTACCACTGTCCTAGGAGGCAGGATCAAGCAGAGATTTCCATCTACCTCAGACTAAGAAGCAACTTCTGGAAGGACAATGAAGACGGACTTGGCAAGAATGTATTTCTTGCACAGAGCTGGCTAAGCACAGTAAAATTGAACCAGGTTGCCAACTGCTTTATTGATTTCAGTCACTCTGTGAGCATCACCGAATCAGGCATTGGGCTAGTGACGGAAAAGGCAATTCTCTAGAAGGCATCTTCACTATCTCCCAATAGTGCTGCCAAATCACCAGGACTGACGCTTGTTTAGGTCTGAAGAAGTCCCCGGGTGTCATCCTGGACGCAGGTCTGAGAATACCTTCTGTTAACTCTTCTCTCCATCTTAGGATGAAGCTATACACTGCCTGCATCACTACCCCGTCTGGATGTTTCTGAAAGCCAGGGACCATGCCTGTCTTAGTCAGCACTTAATCCTCAGTTTCGAGACCAGTGCTTGTTATGTAACAGACCCTCAATTATTCTGCGGGAACCAGTAAATGACCACCTAGGTCTTTTCAGCCTTCTCTGTGCCTCTCCAAACCAGAATCTCAGTCAAGGACTTTGCTCTAGGTTCCCTGCCAGGTGGTTACATGGAAATAAAAGCCTGTTCCCAAGAAGTACACCCCCAAAGCCACAAAGACTATCACCTTCATAGACACCTAACAAATGGCAAGGCAGAGAAAAGACTGGCAAAGTAAGAATCTTTAAGGGCAGATGTAGAAATGGGCTTATAGGATGGTTATGTGTGACCACTTTTCTTATACAGGGCAGGAAACTGAGGTTTGAAGACACAAAGAAATAAAACAACTTGATTGAGATCACATACATTACTTAACAGCATTTAGGACACTTTTAATACTTCTGAGATCCATAAAACATTATGACAATAAGCTGACAACATTCTATGAGGTTTTGTTAATCCTAGTGAATGAATGCCTTGATTCTCCCCACCCATCACTGTAAAAACCACTGTGTTTCTGAAATAAGTGGTACAAATTACTGTGATAGGTGAAACTTGTAATATGGGTAAGATTTTATAATTACTGAACTTTTATTCTTACATATATTTTCATTCAAGATAATCCTGTCCAATAATGCTTCATGCTTCTAAATAAGATTTTAATCTTATAAAAGCCTAGAATGTGAATTTTTCTGCCAACGTCCCTTCTTGGATCGGGAGGTCACGTCAACTATAAGCGGGTCTGTGTATGTGTGTTTTCTTTTTTCCTCTAGATACGCAACTCACAAACGGAAAGCAGGCAGACGAGAAAGCCATTAATACCATCGTTATAAACTCAGTATCCGAATTCAAAATCACAGATGGACCAGCCAAGGAAACCCCCAGTGAGAAAAAACTGTCAGAATCCAGCATATCACTGACCTCCCTTGAAGAATGCCAAACGAAATTTTCCTACCTCCAAACTCATCCTTCAGTTCATCCAAGAGACACTGATGGTATGTTTCTCACAATCAACCCATCTCTAAATAAAGCTCCCCAAACCCCAGCCCCTGGAAAACCATCATATATGCTGTTAGAAAAAAAAAAGTCTTCATGAATATTAAACAGGAAGGCTTCAATTTGAAAACTCTGATGAATGACACATGTCAAGGTCACCTGGCAATTATGAGGTGCTTGGCAGGTTGTTTGCTCTCAAAGCTGGGAGTTTGAGGCAAAGTGTTTTAAATAGCTAGAGTGAGGTAAAATCATTCTTGCTATGGAGCTATGAAGTAGACTAAAAACTGGCCAATTTTTTTCTCTTCTTGCATCTGGGACTATTCAACCCGCGACTCTAGGCTGAGAGGAGAAGAAGATAGGGTGGAATAGCATTGCAAAGCTGGAAAAGTATAAATATAGACTGCAGCAAAATACAAGGATGCTTACACCAGCAGCCTGTGGAAAAGGGTTGGTTCTTCTAGGTAACATCACCTCCTAGGCATTCGAATCAGTGCAAAGCTACACCAAACCACCTCTATATATGACATAAGAGGCCTGTTGCATTTGCAAAACCAATTGCAAATTGAATTTATGCTAAATGATCAGCACAGTCAAGTTCAAGGTCATGGACTCCACACCAAGACATATGGAATTTTACTCATGTTAACTTTGCACTGACCTTCATAGGAGACATAAACCACTCAGGAATTGTGTAATGTTCCATATTGACAATTGCATTTAAAGAAACCTTGAAGTTTCTCAAAGGAAAACATAAAAAGGTACAGTTTCTGGTCCATATTTAAATTCATATTTACTTTTTTAAAATAAGATAAAAAAGTGAAATAAACTTTGCATAACAGGAACTTTGAAATCACATCAGTTTAATTCCTGGCTCTGAAATTTATTCACTGTAAGACTGGATTAAGTTTTTTACCATCTCTAAATCTCAGACTCTGTTATATAATGGAACTAGTAACACGCAATAGGGTGTTTTGAAGATCAAATGAAATAACATGGGTAAAACATCCAGTAGACAACTTCTCACAGAACAGATGTTCGACTTCTGCTTTTATTATGATTATGGTTTTAAAAAGTAAGGGGAGAGATTTCTAACACACGTTATATATGATCTCGTGAAAACATTGCCATGGAGGCTTTAGATTAGAAGACACAATTGCCTGCAGTTGCCAGGAGACAGTGCGAATAAGAAGTACCTCCAGATGTATGATAGGGATGGGTGAGGACTGTGGCAAGGAGAACACTGCCTCTACTCAGCTCCAACTAATTGTTGCCAGAAGGAAAAAGAGGTTCAGACCTGCCAGAACTAGAGTGTTACAGGAAATCTCCCAAATTTAAGTGTTGGCAATAGTTCTATTTCTTCTATGAAGCCCCAGACACTCCCAACAATACACAGCTTTCAGCTAACTTTGGCCAATAGGCTGCCAGGTATGACCTTGAGTCCAAGATGATGTCCAATTTCCTGGTTTTGTTAGAGCTTGATGCTAATCAAGAAAACAGGCAAGGGCTTCCCTGGTGGTGCAGTGGTTGAGAGTCCGCCTGCCAATGCAGGGGACACGGGTTCGTGCCCTGGTCCGGGAAGATCCCACATGCCGCGGAGCGGCTGGGCCCGTGAGCCATGGCCGCTGAGCCTGCGCATCCGGAGCCTGTGCTCCGCAACGGGAGAGGCCACAACAGTGAGAGGCCCGCATACTGCAAAAAAAAAAAAAAAAAAAAAAAAAAAAAAGAAAACAGGCAACAGAGGAGAGTTCTCTACATTTTGACAATAGAGAATTTTATCAGATCATGTAAGGGATGCATGGATTTTTACTTGTAATGGATCTTGGTTGTAATGATCCCAGAATTACGAATTACCATTATATGTATCCACACAATACAGGAGAGTGCCCCTCCGGAACCACTCTGATCTGTCTTATCAGGTATCTTGGCAGAATGAGAAGGACCAATGCAGCTAGCATGATACCTGAACCCTTGTATTCTCAGGGAAGACCAAAATGACTACTCCATTAAAATGGCAACACATACTCAGGAGCCTCATGTAGGAAAAGAACCAACTACTCTTCCTTCAAAAGGGCAAAGGAGATTCATGAAGACCATTGAATTAGACTGGTTTCTTAGGCCCTGGACAGAGGCTATTATGACCCAGAAAATTCCAGTATTAAGCTGACAACACAGGTAATAGCTCATCCTCATTTCTCACACTGCAAAAAAAAAAAAAAAAAAATCCCCCCACTGAGGTAAGAGTTTTTGGTACCTGGTTAAAAAAGAGAGTAAAACACCTAGACTAGGGCCCACAAATAGTGCTAAGAACCTCTCATTATCCTAGATAGCAAACATCAAGGAAATAAAGAGTTAAGTCAGACTCATTGCATTTTAGGAAAATTTTGATAGTAATTAATTTAAGGATGCAGAAATTGAGAGCTGGGGTCACTGTTCATACTGAGATAAATACAGAAATATCTTTCAGGAACAGCAGGGGAAACAGAAGGGAAAAGAGAAGATTGCATCCACTTTTATGTAGTTTGTGGTTAATTTATTTTCAAATATATAAATGAGTGCATAGGAATGGATGCTTAATTGCTAATATCTATTATTTATATACATTGCCCCACTTAAAACAGGATGGAGAAGCCTCACACATGCAGATTCTGTAAAATGTGTTACATCCATTAGCACAGTTCATGGTGTGTGCTCTGATGGGAATTTAAAATGATCTTTACTGCACACCACACACTATGTGCTGCGACATTATTATTAAATTGTGCCTCATCCTGTGTGGTCCCTTTCCTGAAGGAAATGGAACAAGTACAGAGCACTATCTGTGTCTCTGCTTCTGCTTCTATGTTCAGATTGCAAAAGCATCCCCGTGGATGATAAAACCAGGGATACACATGATATGAGAAAACAGCCTCCTTAAAAAGGATCTTGAGAATAAACCTAATTGATGTATAGTTTTGAATTTGAGATGTCTCATCCAGGTGGAAGGGGAAAATCATAAATACAAGATACCTCAAAAAAACAGTCTTAATTACACCATGGACTACTGAATAAAATGATTACATTTTCTACACTGTAAATTTCATACAATTAAATGCAATAGTGTCATCTTATAAAATGTTTCAATTTTATAATTATTTCAGCTCATTTGCTCAGAAAAAAACATAAGCAAAAATTTACTAAGTATCACCCAAATCTAGTCATTCTAGTTCTAAAGAACTGACTTGAATGTTAGTTGTGCTTGTCTGAACTTAAATAGATCTTGACATATTTAAGTAGCTATTAAAATTGATAACATCAGGAATGATACCCCAGCTAGAGAAAGGCAGTCACACTTTATTTATTCCCATTCTGTATTACATTTTTTTAAAGAACTAAATGTTGGGGGGGTGGGAACCAATTTTTATACCTTTTTGGTTTATTTATTTATTTATTTATTTATCTGGCTGCATTGGGTCTTTGTTGCTGCGTGCGGGCTTTCTCTAGTTGCGGACAGCGGGGCTACTCTTCCTTGCGGTGCGCGGGCTTCTCATTGTGGCGGCTTCTCTCGTTGCGGAGCATGGGCTCTAGGTGCACGGGCTTCAGTAGTTGCAGAACGCGGGCTCAGTAGTTGCAGCTCACGGGCTCTAGAGCGCAGGCTCAGTAGTCGTGGCTCACGGGCCTAGTTGCTCCGCGGCATGTGGGATCTTCCCAGACCAGGGCTCGGACCCGTGTCCCCTGCATTGGCAGGGGGGTTCTTAATCACTTCACCACCAGGGAAGTCCCAATTTTGATACTCTTTGACCAAAAACTTTTAGTGATCAGTTGGAGACAGGTGTCATGAATCTTGTTATTATGCCAAATTCTCTCAGGGACAGCACATTAACCATTAACGTATGAGAATACTGGGGGTATCTTGTCTTTTTTTTTCTTACTTTGTTTTGGGGGGAGAGGAAGGGAGACTGTTGTTTATCTGGGGTCACTTCTGGAAGAATCATGTTCTTGCCACTTTGGAAAATGATTCCCAAAGATGCAGGAAGCATGTTTCTGGAGTTGAGGAATGCACCAGGGACTGCAGAGGGCAGCTACAGCTACCTCTTGTTCCTCCCTCCTCCTGATCCTGGGGAATCATGGTGGCAAGAACACTGAAAGCTGGAAAGACAAACTCAGGGGTTACAGGACCGTGAACGTGGGGCCGACCTCAGGTATATGAGTGGAAACTCCTTCGCACTGTTACCTTTTCCACCATGATTAAACATGATCCATTCTTATGAGGCAGATTCTTCCTCTCTTTATTACCCTCCTTTTTGTTCTTTTTTAAATTGAAGTATACTTGATTTACAATATTGTGTTACTTTCAGGTGTACGGCATAGTGATTCAGTATTTTTGTAGATTATATCCCATTATAGGTTATTACAAGTTAATGGGTATAATTCTCTATGCTGTACAGTATATTCTTGTTGTCTATTTTATACGTAGTAGTTTGTATCTGTGAAGCCTATACCTCTAATTTGTGGCCCCCTTCCATCACCCCTTTGGTAACCACATTAAGATGTGGTATACATATACAAGGGAATATTACTCAGCCATAAAAAAGAACGAAACACTTCCACTTGCAGCAGCGTGGAGTATCCTAGAGAATATTCTGCTTAGTGAAGTAAATCAGACAGAGAAAGACAAACACTATATAAGTAGCCACTATCCAGTTAACATTTAGCACCTTTAGAAGCTGCAGTAGTCCTTCAGGGTCGTGAGGATATCACTTAGCATGTTATAGCCTCCACATCCTCAATGTACCCTAGGGGTGTAAAGAGGAAATGGAACCAACTTAAGAGAGGGTTTTTATCATGGCTTCTTGCTCAAAGGCAAATACCACTTCCAGCTGAATGGCCTGCAGGTCTTGGATACATCTTAAACCTCCTTTAATCCAGGTTTAAGGAAGGAAGAAGTAGGAAATGAGATGGGTACTATGACAGCAGCAACTAGAGCCTATGCCATGATGCCAGGTAGTCCAATAAAAGAAATTTAATACTTGGGAATGTGTTACAAAGGTATAGGGAGAGGTGAAAAGCTACGTGAGGAAATTACCGACAACAGGAAAGCTCTGCCACCTCCTCCCTTGGTCTCTCTAGGGCACTAGTAAATCACTACTACTGGCATTAGCTCATTGGCCACTAGCGACTAACTATTACTAGACAGACCACTAGTAAGTGGCATTAGCAGAAGTCACAAAGAGAAGGGCATTCGGAAAAAGATAAAACCAAAGGGAAGATACAAAGCAGAGAGAAAGGAGATATACCCCAGGCTTTCCTTTCTCCCACCCTCCCATTTCCTATAGCTGCCTCCTATTGGCTGGAGCTAGCCAGAAGCCACCTGGCAGAACGTGCAAAACACACCTTACCAGTCTTGGGAATACAGAGGGGAGTAGGGTGAGAGGGGAATGGAAGGGAGAACAGGTCACCAGGAGGCCTAGAGCATCTGGTGCCAGGCTTGAACGTGACAGAAGCAAGCGTGTGTGTTATGAAGGGCAGGTCAGCTTCAGAGTTAAGGGCTCTGGAGGAGACAATCTAGGTTCACATGACAGCCCCACCACTCCCTGTATTTCTTCAATTCTCTGAGCCACAGTTTCCTCATCTATAGAACAGTAGTAGTACTCAATTGAGAGTTATCTCAAGACCCATGTGAGATGTCTGTAAAGTGTACAGGACTGCAAATTTGCTTTACACGAACCAGCTGACACATCTAACAGTGAGAAAGAGAGCACAGATTTTGGATCCAGAGTTAGATTATTTCCTTGCTCCACTACCATACAGGTGAAAGTTTTAGGACAGTCAGTGACAATCCCTAAGCATTAGCCCTTACATCTAAAAAGTGGGGACCATGTTGTTTATCTCTTATTGTTCATTTATTCATTCATTCAACAAGAGATAAGCCATTCTTGTGACTTAGGTTTTAGTAGGGGGGGAACTAATCAATAAACTAATTAGTATACTATCCTGTGGTCAGTGCTATGAAGAAAACAACAAAGCAGGGTGCTTTGAGAGTTTCTGCAAGGATGTGATTTACAGGGAAGGTGTTTTAAGCTAAAGACCCAAAGGTTGAGTACGAGTTGGGTAAAGTTGTGAGGGGAAAGTGTGCAACACAGGCCAGAGACAGAGCATGTACAAAGGCCCTGAGCTAGGTGCATCCCAGGAACTGAAATTTAACCAGTGTGGCTGGAGTGCAGTGAGTAAGGAGGACACTAGAACTGGAAGGCAGAGAAATAGGCAGGAACCTGATCACACAGGAGCTTGCAGGCTATGCCAAGGATTTAGGACTTGACTCTAAAGGGAGAGTGAGACGTTCTAATTAATGATTAACAGTATCACAGGGGCTGATGAATTTGAGGTGGGCTCATGTGGAAGCAGTGTCAGGACAGGAGGCTGTTTCTGTTGACCTGATGATGGCTGATGGTGGCTACAGCTAGGATGGTGGATAGAGGTTGATGGGTTTCAAATAGGAATTTGAGAGAGAATCAGCAGAACTCAGGAAAGAACTGGCTGGGAAGGGTATGATGAGGAAAGGGAAAGTGACAAGAATGAGTCCCAGATTTGTGCCAATTCATCTGCGTGTTCGGGAGCCATTCACAAGAGAAAACGAGGGGAGAGACAGGTTTGTGGGATGCGGGAAAGAGGGACACCCATGATGTAATGCGGCCTTGGTAAGTGTGAGATGTTCTGAGCACAGAGCAGAAGACATGGGAAGCAGGCAGCTGGATCCAGGGATGATGTTTTGGATGGGCCGAGAGGAGAACTAATCATAGGCTATGACTCTGAACATCAAGTTTATTAAACATTAAAGTCCCAAGGAATACCGCAGGCAAAGGAAAATATACCCATTCAGGAGAACGGAAAGTCCAACTCACTTTTCAAACAGTGCCATTTTCAGTTTTCCTCTGAACTGCTTACGCTACCTTTGTACAAACATAAACTGGCCATATGCGAAACAGGTTTGCCTGCTCGTGTATAATTATTTAATATGTCTTTTAGGAACAGTGTGGAACACACTTGAAAGTAGGGAACAATCTGTTTTCAATTCATTAATGTTGCCGTGTTTCTCTAGACAAGAGGCTCTGCCCTTTACAACCAAATAAAAAGGACTGACTTATAAACAGAAAAAAATGGGCTCTATTCTCAAGTGCAAAATAGAGAGATGGAAGGAAACAAATGCCAACTTGACCAAAGGATTAGGCCAACATATATTTTTTATAAATAAAATCTATAGTATACATCAGAAGCGGAGACCTCTGGAGTCTGCCAATTTGAGGAGACGTTGGCAAGAGGATTTGAACCAAACGGTTATACGCCCACAGGAAATTATAAGGCCATTTTACAAACAGGTTTTCACACTCTGATAGGAAACACCAGCTCCCATCCCCACAGAACACCCTACACCCAACCTGACTTACTTCCAAGCCAAACTTTCAGTTTCGCACCTACAAAGGACAGGACCTAGTGGGAAAATCATTTGTATATGGTCATGGACCTGAGTCTCTAGCCTAAAAGATCAGGGAGCATTTGCTTGGAATATTTTCTCCTGAGAACTTCTTCTTTGCCAGGGGCTGCTATAGCAGCAGTCTTGGAATTGCAAAAACGTGACGAGGTTTTATGCCTGAAATCTTTGACCACCAACACGCCCTCTTCAGAAATGTATACGCAGAACAGAGTCTATGTACGGCACTCACTCACTCCTGAATTTCTGCGGGAGATTTATAGTGACTTATGAGTTACGGGTGAGTTGGCCACGTGCTAGAAACTGGCTCTGAGTGAACAAAAATACTCCCAGTCTGGCAAAGAGATGAGTACACACACCACAGACATACTATGGAATAGTCCACCTAAACTACAAATATTGAGTAATGGCCACAGTACCTGCAACAATATATGGCAATTAAAGTGGTCATAAAAGTCATGGTGTGGTTCTTTACTACTGTCTTATGGGGAAGAAAGAAATGGACGGTGAGAGGCGGGAGGAGGGGAAGGAACACAGGGATGAAGGGAGATTTCTGTTTACCTGTATACAGAACTCACTTTAGACCTTTATAGATGTTTTTAAAAGAAATAAGAATGGTTTTCTTTAAAATATTTGTTCCCTCTCAGAGCAAGTTTCCATGCTCTCCCTTCTCTTAAACACTAAGAAGTACATGAATAAGAAAAGAAAAAAGTTTTCTGGAAAACACTGTTTGAATTCAATGAAGGGAGCTCTAGGAACACTTAGATCGCTCTGACAGGTGAGGCAAAGAGCGAAATCTCTCCTGCAGACTTGTACAGTTACAGTCAACTGAAGTCTGAAAACCAAAGGTTATTAACATTCTTAATGGGGGAAAAATAGATTACAAAAAGTCTAATGTTAATTGATTGATAAGCCCATCAGGAGGAATGAATTTTTCTCCAATTCATGCTAGAATGCTACTTTCAACCATCAAGTCTTCAGGATGCTGATTTTAATTAATTAGATGCTGTATCACATGAACACTTACCTATCCTTTTTCAAAACCCTCACATGTTGTTGAGACTTTCTTAACTAAAAAAAGGAAGAAAGGAAGGAAGGAAGGAAGGAAGGGAGGGAGGGAGGGAGGCAGACAAAGAAAGAAAGGAGGGAGGGAGGAAGGGAAGGAAGGAAAAAGAAAGAAAAAGAAAGGAAGGAAACAGAAACTAGCAAACAGAATCCAGCAGCACATTAAAAGGATCAAACACCATGATCAAGTGGGGTTTATCCCAGAATGCAAGGATTCTTCAGTAAATGCAAATCAGTCAATGTGATACACCATATTAACAAACTGAAGAAGAAAAACCATAGGATCATCTCAACAGATGCAGAAAAAGCTTCTGACAAACTTCAACACCCACTTATGATAAAAACTCTCCAGAAAGTAGGCATAGAGGGAACTTACCTCAACATAATAATAAAGGCCATATATGACAAACCCACAGCCAACATCGTTCTCAATGGTGATAAACTGAAACCATTTCCACTAAGATCAGGAACAAGACAAGTTTGCCCAATCTCACCACTGTTACTCAACATAGTTTTGGAAGTTTTAGCCACAGCAATCAGAGAAGAAAAGGAAATAAAAAGAATCCAAATCGGAAAAGAAGTAGTAAAAGTGTCATTTTTTGCAGATGACGTGATACCAAGACAGTGTCTTCAATAAGTGGTGCTGGAAAAACTGGACAGCTACATGTAAAAGAATGAAATTAGAAAACTCCCTAACACCATACACAAAAATAAACTCAAAAGGGATTAACGACCTAAATGTAAGGCCAGACACTATCAAATTCCTAGAGGAAAGCATAAGCAGAACACTCTATGACATAAATCACAGCAAGATCCTTTTTGACTCACCTCCTAACCACATGACCCAGCAATCTCACTATTGGGCATATACCCTGAGGAAACCGTAATTCAAAAAGCGTCACGTGGGCTTCCCTGGTGGCGCAGTGGTTGAGAGTCCGCCTGCCGATGAAGGGGACACAGGTTTGTGCCCCGGTCCGGGAAGATCCCACATGCCGCGGAGCGGCTAAGCCTGTGAGCCATGGCCGCTGAGCCTGTGCGTCCGGAGCCAATGGCACATATATACAATGGAATATTACTCAGCCGTAAAAGGAAACCAAATTGAGTTATTTGTAGTGAGGTGGATGGACCTAGAATCTGTCATACAGAGTGAAGTAAGTCAGAAGGAGAAAAACAAATACTGTATGGTAACACATATATGGAATCTAAAAGGAAAAAAAAATAGTCCTGAAGAACCTAGGGGCAGGAGAGGAATAAAGACACAAATGTACATAATGGATTTGAGGACACAGGGAGGGGGAAGGGTAAGCTGGGACGAAGTGAGAGAGTGGCATGGACA
>NW_020173397.1:10817943-10876637 GCF_003031525.2 Neophocaena asiaeorientalis asiaeorientalis
GGATATGGGGATATATGTATACGTATAGCTGATTCATTTTGTTATATAGCAGAAACTAACACCACAATGTAAAGCAATTATACTCCAATAAAGATGTTAAAAAAAAGAAAGGAAGGAAGGGAGGGAGGGAGGGAGGGAGGGAGGAAGGAAGGAAGATGTTAAGAAGTTATAATTTTAACAAGAGAACTGCTACATCTTCTAACTAATTCCCTTTATGGAAACAAAAAATACAATAATCTATAACCCATCACAGCTGTTTGGCTAGAATTACCAATTACCTTCAATGCCTTAGAGATACTTTTCACACTTTTACAAGTCTGCATGGTAAATTTTTAAACCAATTTTCTTAAAGAGGATTGATAAGATTTACACCATTTTAGGTGTACACGATGACATATTTAAGTTGATATAAAATCAAGGCTTTACATAAATGGAGGAAAAAGAAGACAGGGATTAAAAATAAAAGACAACCCGAAACAACTATGATTATTTAAAAAATCATTTATGTTAGGTTTTGAAATGTGCTTTTCACTCACATTTGAATATGGGTGTTGCAGATTTACTGGAGTCCACATCAAACAAACAAGAAAGCCTTGTGACCAGAAGCCAGAAATGTGTATGATCGCTCATTGTCCCCGATCTAATTGCTGCTGCAAGCTCCCTGCGCTTGGGGAGGACTTGCTGTTTTTCAGACCACTGCAAGGTTTCCAGATAGGCAGCTAATTGTGCGGCTTCCCAGCACCTCTGCAGGCAACGTAAATAAAGGACTTTAGATAAGTGACAGCACTTTAAATAACCAGATTACGTGGAATCAATAGGAAATGCTCAGGAAGTTAATGAAGCAATTAATTAAGTAGAGTGGATGGGGGAGGGGGAGCTTGAGAGGAAAACTGGTGTACATCGCCCCTAATACGGATAAATGATTAAGAGCGGGCTATAAAGTTATCAAGCACACCGCTGCACATGCCTCCTCTTCATATGCGCCCCCAGAGGGGCCACCTGTAATTGTCTTTCTTCTTCTTTAAACAGAGGACTGTGCCTCCCTCATCCTCACCTGTCTGTTTTGCCAGTTTTTGGACTGTCTCCTGATGCTCCCGGATACGTGTGAAACGGTGTGCACCAGTTTGTGCTGCCCCTCTCACAGGTATCGCCACACCTCAGATGAAAGCCACTCCCGGAATGACTGCAACTGCAACTGTGACATAGACTGCAGCCTTTTTGAATCTTGCCAGGAGACCAGTGAGTGTCTGGAGCTGGCCATGGAGATTTCAGAAATCTGTTACCACTAGCGCGACAAAGGAACCACATGCCGGCAGACCCTTTGGCCCCCGGGGGGAAACTCCATTACAATGAGACTGTGATTTCTATGCGCTGAAATGTAAGGACTGTATACATTTCTTGGATGCTCCAGACCATTTTATTCTGCACCTGTCTGGGAAAAAGCTAGCATTGTCAACTCAATGGCCTTATTCCAAATTTCCCAACCGCATGGCTCACTGAAAAATCAGATCTTGATCACATGTGATGAACAAATCTTAAATACCTCTTAAATGCCATAGGTACAAGATGTTTCTTAACTGTAAAACAGCATGTGAAACCATTCTGTTATTGCACTCACTGGCTTGCATCATGGATTCAACTTCATTCACAAATTCAGGACAAATTAGCACATTCTTTTAGAACTGACATACATTAGCTTGTCCTTCTAATGGACTCATGTATAAACATTATGCATTGTTGGTTATTATTAATAATGCATTGCATAACATCATTTTGTAATTAAAAATTTATTTGTACAGTCTCTTAAAATTCACTTATATTTCAGTTTAGGTAGGAAAGGGAATTAAATGAATTAGAAACCGTGTTCCTATAATTACTACAGATGTCTCCAAGACATATCCAGTGAATTTTGAATATGATGTACTTCGAGAGAGTGCTGTAATTCTAGACCATATTATTATTATGTCTATGACTATGTCATAACAGGTTATGCATGTTCTTAATTTGTTACAGAAAGGCTTTTCTTTATTCTAATGAGCAGAAATGGGAATTACGTGCAAGTTTCAAGAAAATGACCCCAGATCATCAACTTGCCATTTTCCTCATTCCTGTTTGTCAGGTACAATAAGCAGCAGGATATTAAAACAGAACCATTTCATTTTACTGAACGATGAGTTGTGTAGGCACCTGAAAGAAATACATGTGTAGGCACTTATTCAGCACTAAGTTTCCTAATACAGCACGTGCTTCACAAACCATGTTTTTTTTCTTTTTCTGATAATTCAAGTGATTCATAATTATGTTGAGCACTTCCTCACACGTACAAAAATTTTTTTAAAGATGTGATACAAACGTAGAAAGTGACTTCCAACTCCAACGAATTAAAACAATTTGTGCAGGTTGAAGTTACTTTGGAATTTTCTTTACTTTCTGTAGGCATGGCGTTGTTCACAAACATGTGCTTAAATATTCCCATGGACAACTTCACTGAATATAAAAAAGCACACTATACCAATAACCGTACAAAGAACACAAAAGTAAAATGGAGAGTCGAAGGAACTTTTTATGATTTAGGCAAACAACAACAACAAATTCCAAAATACCTGCCTTTGCCTGACTTAGGTAATTTTGAACAAAAGCTACGGTTGTTTTGTTTCTGTAGTCAACTAGCACATTCTTCTACTCTGCAGTAATTTCCTCAAAACGCTGAAAACTCTTAATCTTTTGAAAATATTTTTAAGCTTCCCATCAAAAGGTACTGAACTGCTCTTGTCTTGTTCCTGATAGCACAGAGCATGCATGGTTAATGCAGGCTTCATCCCTGTTTGACCATCATGTTTTCCACAAAGTACAGAGCATGTGATTGCCCACCCCTTACGGAACACTTTGGTCTCAGTGCTTTTCGGAAGCTCAGAGACAACTCTATTCTCTATGCATAGAACTTGTAGATCTTTATGAGGGAAAACTGGAAACCCTTAAGAAGGGGACTTGGAGCTGTTCTTACCCAGTATTTCCATTTTTCTTAAGAGAAAATAGAGGACCCCAAGAACTGACTTATCCAAGACCATACAGTGATTTAATGGCAGTGTCGGGAACTCAAACCGGTGGTCTAATTTTCTAATGACACTGTACCACCCCAGGATTCTCCACTTCTTAGTCCAGCTTTACACAGTGATACAGCTACTCCAACTGTTCAAATATTAAACTACTACTAGACTGGCTCATAAACAGTTGCTACCGTGAACCTCCTTAGGGCTTCTCCCTGTACCCCCAGCCACCTGGCCCCTCTCCAAGCACCCACCCACCTCCCCCCAATCCAGCCACTCAAGGAAGAACACCTGGACCTGCAGGGGGTTTCTGGGATCCTGTCCCAATAATATGGTACCTGGTGTCATTGATCAGGCCATGTCATATCCGGTGTTATTTTGTTTGACCATCATCTCCTTATTCTTTCTAGTCTACATACCCTCAAATTGGGCAAAGGTGGTCCACTTCGAATGTGAATTGAACGCTTGTCAATTAGAGACGTTAAGAATTGTCAGGTCTTGGGCTTCCCTGGTGGCGCAGTGGTTGAGAGTCCGCCTGCCGATGCAGGGGACACGGGTTGGTGCCCCGGTCTGGGAGGATCCCACATGCCACGGAGTGGTTGGGCCCGTGAGCCATGGCCGTTAAGCCTGCGCGTCCGGAGCCTGTGCTCTGCAACGGGAGAGGCCACAACAGTGAGAGGCCCACATACCGCAAAAAAAAAAAAGAATTGTCAGGTCTTATTTTATACTGTGGTCAGAATACTACAAGATCTTTCTGTGGCCTCTCTTACCACGGTTTGTTAACTTATTCCTCACTTTCAGAATTCACCATGCTCCATGCTCTAACAAAAAGGATCGGTTATACAAAGTGTGCAATTTCTTTTCTTTATCACCAATAATAAAACATCATCCTTCTTGCAAACATGAATGGCTCTTTCAATTGAATTCTTGCACAATAAAATATACGCAGCTGGGAAAATACAATTGCAGAGGTAAGACAGATGAAAAAGGAATGTGGTTATTGATTAAATACAAATATCAGAATCTGAGAAGGCTCAGGTTTTTTTCTCTGCAATGATGAAGGCCGGTGATCACAAATAAAGATAATGTTGTTCTTTAAGGTGGGCTTTTAAGGGAAAAGAATATTCTGATTTAAGGAAGCACACTAGGTAAGAGAGATCTGAGAACATACAACCTTTATAGGGATTCCAGAAAGGAAGCACACTAGGTAAGAGAGATGTGAGAACATACAACCTTTATAGGGATTCCAGAAGAGAAATTTTTTTTCCCACAGCAATATAACCAGATAAGTACATTGTCTTTACTTTGCTCAATGGATTTTTATAAAACCATTGCTTCTCTAAAAGCCTACAAAATATGGAAAGCCATTAAAAAAAGAAGTTACATTTAACTTGCTGATGAAATTTTCCCACTACATAAGCTGATAGGCCTACAAAATTAATTATCAATGCTGGACAATCAAAGTTAATAAAGCAAAAGTCGCTTCCGTTTTTTCCAAAGAAGTAAGACAACACAGTCAGGGAACCTTTACAAATAGGAAACATCACATGAAGGCATATCAGCATTTTTTCAAGGATAAATGTGAAGGTGGAAACGTTTGAAGGACAGAATTCATTATCCAATGCCTCTAAATTTCTCCCTCTACAAAATGAAGCAAAAGAATAATACATACACTTAAGAGAGGCACTTTTGACTATAAGAATTTTGCCCATCAAATGCTAAGTTCACCAAGGGTACAGAAACCGATGACCTGTGATAAAATTATAAAATTTAAGTATTTGGTTTAATAGTTTGTTGGATGTTCTCTGAAAAATATATCTGAGTTAAAACCTGAAGAGTTGCCATATAGAGCCTCACGTGAGCCGTTTAGAAAGGCAGAGTGAATAAAGCATAATTTTCCAGTGATCATAATCAACACTGGACCAAAACTGTATTAGTGAGATCCTCTACGTATGTCTAGACAGCTCCTTACATTACTGTGAAGAAGTCCAGAATGTGGGGAGGGATGAAAATGGAGGAAGGGACAGGACATGTATCAGCATTGGATAAAAGTGCCTCCTTCTGGCCTACCATCTGGATTGGATAAAAGTGCCACCTTCTGCTCTACCATCTTGATTGGATGAAAGTACCACCTTTATCCAGGTCTACCATCTTGATATGCTTCACAGCCTCACTTTTGCCACTACCTCTAAAGCAGTGGTTCTCAATTAGGGGTGATTTGGCAATCATTTGGCAATGTCTGGAGACATATTTGGTTGTCACAATGGAAAGAGGAAGGATGTGATTAGCCTTTAGTGATTAGAGGCTAGGAATGCTAATAAACATCCTACAACACACAGGATAACCTCCCCAAAGAGCTCTGCGAGCCTTTCTATCAGTCTCAATGAACCATCACCAAACTGACCTTAAAAAAACTGTTGGAGGGGCTTCCCTGATGGCGCAGTGGTTGAGAGTCCGCCTGCCGATGCAGGGGACACAGGTTCGTGCCCCGGTCCGGGAAGATCCCACATGCCGCGGAACGGCTAGGCCCGTGAGCCATGGCCGCTGAGCCTGCGCGTCCGGAGCCTGTGCTCCACAACGGGAGAGGCCACAACAGTGAGAGGCCCACGTACCACAAAAAAACAAAAAACAAACAAAATAACTGCTGGAAACAGACTTGCCAGGTAAAAGACAGGATGCCCAGTTAACTTTAAACTTCAGATAAATAACAAGAACATTTTAGTATAAGCATGTCCCAAACATTGCATGTGACACACTTATACTATGAAATGATTCCTCATTTATCTGAAATTCAAATTTAAGTGGTTTTCCTATATTTCTATTTGCTAAGTCTAGCGGCCCTAGTTCAACAGACTCCACATTTTGAGAAGGAATGTAGGGAAATGGTGATCCTTCAGCTCCCTCCCTGACTCCAAGCGAGGAATGATTGTTGACCGCTTTGGTCAGAAGCCAGGACATTCACTGGGCCACATTTTACCTGGTGGTGTAATTTAGGTCGGGGAACCTGGTTTAAAGATCACCTCTAAAACAGCACACTCTCATTTTCCCTCCTGTCTAAGGTTCCTGTCTTGGACTAAGCTGGTCATGTCACATCTCTGTTGGCAACTGAGGAAGCACCTTAGCCAAGAGCTATCTTGATTCAAGAAGTAGTAAGCAGAGGCCTTCACTTACACCTTCACATCTAAACCATATTTTCTGATTCAGTCTTGGATAGAAAGACCTGCCCTGAGTAGTGCTTGCATCTCTAGATCAACAGCTCCCTCTGCCAAAATTCAGTAAGGGAAAAAGGGTGAGTGGGAGGGTAAAATTGAGGCATTTCTTAAACCTGGATTGCAATACCATCTACTAACACCTGAACTTCACCATGCACTCTTAGTATATAGTTAGGAGGAGACCAGAGAGCCTGAAAGTGTTCCCTTTACTACATTATTCTTATTTATTTTACGGATGAGAAAAATATCAAATAGAAAATATTTGGGGGGGGAAGGGAAGAAGGATAGACTGGGAGTTTGAGATTGACACACTGCTATATTTAAAATAGATAACCAACAAGGACCTACTGTTAAAAATATTTGATTAAGTGCTTTATATACATTATCGCAACTCTCTCAACAGCCCTATGACACGGGTCCTACTAGCATCCGTATTTTCCTAGGGAAAACAGAGACCTAAAGAAATTAAGTAACATGCCCAAGGTCCATACCAAATAAGCAACTGTCACAAGGCTTGAACCCAGGTCTGTTCATTCCAAAGTTTATGCTTTTAATCACTAAGCCTAAAAGTTGTCCATATGAAAAATGACCAAATCAAAATAAAGTTCAAGTATTCACTTCTAAAGCAAAAGCAATCAGAAAAATACGACACTATTCAAAGAAACCCATTCGCTGATAGTAAATGTTTTCCAAGCTGTTATCCTGTGCAATGATGAGAATCTGAAACATCTTCAATATGCTTTTTTTTAACATGCTTTTAAGATATGTACCCAATAAGTAATAAATGAATGTATTGCAATTTAATCTTTATGCCAGTAGCTGTGCCCCATTCATCTCTGGTTACGAAGCCTTACATTTTAGTGCTCCATTTTAGCAAAGCAACTTTGATCTCTACCTCCAGAGTCCATATCCTGTACACATACCCAGGCCAGCCCTCATCAGTATTCTATGAGAGCATGAATTGTTTTTAATCAGTCAACAACACTATGTCAACCAAATGCATTCTGATTCTGAGACCTTTTATCTCAAAAGCTATGCAGAAACCAAGGTCACGGTAACCTCTTTTATGGTTTATAGTTCCTCAAATGCACTTACAGTGAATTTACAATGCCACAACTTACTTTGTGGATTCTGAGCTTTCACTAGGTTCAGCCCTCTCCAACATCCTCTTTGTTTCCTCTTTCAGCACTTTCTGCCTAAGGGTCTTCACTGAACATCAAGTTCCCGTAAATATTTAAAAAATAATAATAATATTGAACAAGATTCTCCCAGCAGATAAGCTACTCATCATTTGTAATTGAGGCTCTTCAGAAAGCTGCACGAATGTTTCAAATCACAGCTGTACAGCTCTGTAATATGAGGTGCAGGCCCCTGCAAGAGGGCAGGAAGGTAAGAAGGGAGGATTGTGCCAGTGCTGTCACTCCGCCATTGTTACAGTCAAATACCTGCTCACGTGGCCAACGCAGTAAACCACCTAGCTCAGGGGACAAGTCTGGGGAGCTGCTCTTGGAGAGATGAGGCAGAGATAGGGTTCTAAGGGCCTCAACAGATCCACAGACCTCATGAAGTTACCTCCTAGCTCACTTTTTTGATGACTCTCATTCTAAGCAATAATATGCATAAATTCACGGTCTTGATCTACTAGTAACACTTTTACAATAATGTACTAGCCAGGTATTAGAAATAATTTTGAGAACAAAAGTGTCTGTAGCACCAAAAGTCATCCTGCATGCCACCAATGGTACTTACACTGGGCAACAGTAGGTTCAATGAAAGCAAGAATGAGAGAAATTTGGTGACCAGTTGGGAGGTTATTGCCCAGCTCCAGGTAAGACTTAGTAGAGGCCTGTACTAGGTGGGTGGTTGGGAAGTGAGTGCTTGGAAAGGAGGAAGAGGCAAGGTTCATATCTAGAAAGGGCGCTGGATGTTACTTTGTGATGTACTTAGGGGCAAATGAAAAGCCACTGAAGAATGGCAGGGAGTTACATGATTAAAGTGGTGTAGGAGGAAGATGGACCATGACACAATGTACAGGACAAATTAAAGCAAGGAGACACTAGAGACTGACAAAGGAGCCATCGCAATGAGGCATGGGGTGCTGAAGGCCTGAAATAGGATGGTGACAGGAAAAACAAGATGGAAGAGATGGATGGGAAAGAAATTAGAAAAGGACCATTAGTCCTTTCTCAAACTCTTCTCAGTTTGAGACTCAAATATTCCCTACTGTCTATCATGTCTATGAGTCATGAAGCCATTATTTTCATTAGGGAAGGAACCGGTCGGGGAGGGGAGAGTTTTATTCCAAGTGGAAAGTCAAGGTATATTTTTAGCTACATTAAGCCAGCCTTCTGCTGCTCGGCACACTGATGTCATTCCAACATAAAACATAATCTATAATATTCCAGGGGAACAAATCCAATTCTTGGTCATATAAATTTTCATATAAGTCCATCACAATTCATTCCCAAAACATCTCATTCTCTTTGAAAGCTGGAGCTGCAGCAAGTGATCAAAAAGAGTAGTTTAAAATTGCTCTGGAATTTCCAGAGATGCTAAATCTAACCTGCTGACGGCACAGGACCAATCCCCCAAACTTTAAATCAGAGGTAAAGCATTTTATGTTTTAAAAGATATATTCCTCAAAGTTTATCACAGTGTATTAAAGTCAAATGTGAGTTATTACTTACCAAATCTGGAGCTGATGTCTCCTCTTTGATTGCCCTAGGTAGGCGAGAATAAGTATCTTCCAACCAACATATTTTTTACTTTTTCGTCTGCCTCTTTCTATTTACAATAGAGTGAAAAATAATAGCCAAGGAGTGACTTTTCAGGGTTGGACGAAGTGCAAGTCCCATCTGACTAGAGCCTAAACTGTATTCCAGGCCCCTGGCAAGTTCTGCCGCATGGGGAAGGATAATGGAAAGTGACTTCTCAATAGCTGGATTGGTCCTGTAGGAATAATCAGTGAAAACTCATCTGATGAACTTTCAGCACATTTGCACTGGCTTAGAACCCAGGGTATCTATTATTAGTCAGGCTTGAAATCTAGTTCTCTCTGCCCTCACTGGGGCTTTCTGCATGAGGGAGACAGCTATGCCATGATCAGGATGCCCTGTGAAAGAAAGCCCAGAGGGAGCAGAAATTTTATAACTAATACCACTGATGCAGAAAAAAAATCCCTGTCAGTTTTTCTGGTGTTATCTGTTGCCAACATAGCAATTATGAGTAATTCAAGTCTCCTTCTAGGGGATGAGGGAGTTGGGAGGATGGAGGACATCCTTTGGTTTAAAGCGATCTTAGATCCTTTTCTGTAGGTGGGGTCAGAATATTACCTAGGCACTCAGTTAGAGGAGCATCCCAAAGGTTCACCGTCCCAAGGGCCCTCCCTACTGGTCCCTGGGTGTTCGGGCTGTCAGGACACCCCTGCTCCAGAATGCCCAATTATAATGCAAGTATCTTCTATTAAATGACTTCAAGTAGCCATGTAACAGTAGATAAGAAGGTTGAGGTCTAAAGATAGACGTGGGTACCAGCTCTGTCTCCACTGCTTACTGGCTAAATGTATTAAATCAGTAACTAAACCTCTCTGAGTCTCACATCAGTAAAATGCGGCTATAAACACCTACCCCATAGGTCATTGTAAGGGGTAAAAAGAGATAATTCAGCAACATCTTTAGTGTAGATTTAGTACATATAGTACATTCATTAAAATTTTCAGCTCTAATTATTATTAGCAGCACTACCCAGCTCATTTGTTCCCATAACACGAGAGGTGTTTATGCTCTATTTCTGTAATAGCCCACATCACACCAATCTTTTGAGACTTAGCCATATGCCATCTTTTTCATTATTCCCTTGTTACTTATCCAGGAAACGAGCACAGTATCTAATTCCCATATCTCTTTATTTTCCCTTCTCCTATGATACAGTACCCTTTTCTCCCAAGATTAGGATACTACTCATTACAACAGATAACTTTAATAAGCGCTTATTATGTGCCAAGCACCGTATGAATGGCCTTTCATGTATTCTCTCATTGAATCTCCTCAACAAACTCTGAGGAATTTTACTGAAGAGGAAAGTGAGGCTTGCAGTATTTAAATAACTCTCTCATGCCAAGGGAACATGATGGCAGAGTGGAGATTTGAACTCAGGAGTCTGTTTGAATCCAAAGCTCATGCTGTTAGCCACTTAAGCTGTAAGAAGACCATGGCTGAAGTCCAGGTTGGCCAATTTCAAAAGGTAGGCAGTGGGAGGGTCTGTCCTCCTTCTTAATCTGGTGAGAGGGACTTCAATGTCACCACTCAGAGAGCTTGATGTGTTCCCCTTGTTTTACTGGGAGGAGGTGAACAGTGTCGACTCCCACCCAGGAAATCAGAAGGGTGAGCTGCTTTGTCAACAGAGTGAAAGAGAGCGGCCTTCACCCCGAGAAAGCCCCCCACATGAGTGAGTGTGGGCAAGGAGTTGTGTGGGTGGACTACGTATGGGTGAGGTACCTGGGAAAGAGTTGGTTCAAGAACTGCCTTACATCCTGTGTCACAGGGCCACCCAAAGTGTCTATGAGACGTCGGCAGAAAGGCAATTAGGTGTATAGCACCAAGACCTGGGGAAATAGGGCTCACTTTCCCAGGTCAAAGGAACTGCAAGTGGGAGAACGTTCTCCATGATGGGTTCTCTGAAGAACCCACAAAAGGCACCATTAATGAAATTGGCATCTCATACATACGACAGTTTCAGAAAAGGTGACACCATCTTATGAGGGTATCAATCAAATTAGTTGTTTTCTACCCTCCCAACCCTTCTTCTCTCCCCTCAACCTGTTCAACCTTGGTAGAATCAGAAACCAGAGCGAGTAAGCGAGTCGAGAAGGAAAAGTGGCGCCTGGAGAAAGAGAAAAGACCCACACACCCTCTCCTCCAGCAGCCAGTCCACAGGGCAGTCACCAACTAGAGCAGAAGAAGACATTGACCGAATAAAATTCAGAACTATGGCTATTATTGCTCAAGCTAAGTTATGAACTGAGGCTGTGTTTATGACTTAAAGACTGTCTATTGCTAAAGACTAAACAGAATGTCGTGGGGCCTCCCTAAGTTCACATCCAAGGGCCAGGGAAGGACTCCATTTGCTGAATAAATATAAAGATGGTAAGAGACAAATATAAAGTTGCCTTTATGACTACACTCCATGAGTACTGCTTGGTCAACACATACTGTTAACATTTATTTCTCATCACCCCATGGAATAGAGTCACAACATGAAAGCTTCTTGGGGGCTCTTCTGTGTTGATCATGTCATATTTCACCCAAGAAAGGTCTACACGGTTGGTTTCTGATCCTCTGCATAACCACCCTCCAACTCGCTATTGCAATCAAACCCCTTTCCACTATTACAAAACTGTTAATTATTTTCCAAAATAAAAATTCCACCATTGGATATGAGAACATTTTCAGGGTTTGATTTTCTCTTCCAATGGATGAATATATGGTCACACAAGGTAGGGGAAACTACTTTTAAGAAATCCTCTGGTTATTAGAGCCTATGATGCTCTAGGTAATATACAATGTGATGAGGAAAAGATCTTTCTGTGTTTCAGGTGGGAGTATTGAGATGCTGATGGAGTGAAGGGGTCTTGCAGGTCACACTGCAAGCTCCTGGCAGCGCTGGGTCAGGACTATGGCATGACCTATTTGAATGTCCACAGAAGAGTTTAAAATAGAAGTTAGATGACTTTAGGTGGTATGTTCTGGATCTGGCAAACTGGATTCTTTTACTCATCGTGAAAAGGAGTTTCCAAAAGTATCAGAGGCAACTCAAGGGTTAGTCATGCTCTCTGCTGTCCTGTAACGTTTATACGATGTCTGGATATTCTCTGCAAAGTTTTCAACACTCTGCCCAGAGGTTGGTGGGAAACTTCGATCACTGAAGAGTTCTAGGCCCTGAAGCTGCTATGGTCTGATAACTGGGGGGAGAAAAGACAGAATGGACACTCACAGCTACAGCTGAGCACCTGTACGGAAGCTTCAGGTGAACACTCCAGCACAAGGAAGGGGTGTTCCGAGCCTTTTTATTACGATGCCTGAGGTTAGATGTGACCGTGGATGAAATTTTAATACGGCGCTTCCTTGTGTGGGAAAATCCAATTAAGGTTTTCTTTGGAATGGAGGCAAATTCACGTTTTCTGGGGCTTGGTGCTCAATACTAGGGAGAATCATTTTAAGACTCAAGACTGCAAACATATCTTACTTGGGCAATGTTATAAAAACACAGTCATGTGTTAAAAGGGGCTCCGCGCAAGAGAGGACCCTGGAAGCGTATGTTTCATTAGCTTCAAGATAAAAATTGCTTCTGTTTGGGATCCAACAGAATAAGCGTTTCTGCAATCTACGACGGAGGTCTAGACACCAACAGGGCAAGCAACTTCACACCTAATGGGAAAGGGCCTCAGCAGGGGATGTACATACGCTAGCATTCTCTTTGGGTGTAGACAGTCCTTTCTTACAGGAAAAGGGAAAAGCAAACTGCCCATCATGCTTCAGCTCAGTACACAATGCATTAGTCTCACCTGACAGCTTGAGAAGTAAAATACAGTGTGCCAAGAGGTACCCAGGGCTCCATTTCAGGATTCTTCCCAAGGATTCCCCATAAAGGTGACATAAACACACAGTTATTCCAGCAAGGGCTTACAGCTAAATTATTCAGTGACAGCCAAGACTCCAAATTTCAGTTCTGACTTACCCTACTGCTTTCACTTCTTCTTTTACATCTTCAATTTATGGTTGTCGAAAATCTAATTAGTTATTAATCCTTAGGAATTATGTGCTCCAAGCATGATAAGAAACCAAAAAGGACTAAAGAGAGGGAGAAAGAAGACTTAACTGTGGAAAACTCATTCACAATGAATGTCTAGGTAGATGGGGGCTTAGCCTCAATTACCCTAAAAATGAAAAAGTCAGACCCTTCTTTAGCGAAGGGACAGTATCCCAGCATTTCCCTAAGGTTGTTGGGCACCACAGTAGTTTCAAGCAGATACTTTGTGGAATAAGCATTCTAAGATCAAGAGGTATAATATTACTCCTTCTTGGAGACTCATAGGGCAGATTAAAGGCTCTGAGAAGTCCTGCAGTTAAAACACCTATACATATGTGTTGAACTCAGCATTTCCCAAACACATATTAGCCAAAGAATCATGTCTATTAATAAGGGCAAATAGATTTGAGCCATTGGTTGAAGGCTTTATTTAACACTTTTAAAAGCATCATGGATGGTGCACTTCATGGGGTATTATAATTCTTTTAGATAGCTGCACAAGACAGTTCTTCAGAGAAAATCAAATGACCCACCCCATCTTTGTAACCACACTGCTTCAAACAGGAATCTGCACCAACATGGAATATCCATCTGCTTTACAGAACTGAGATTTGGGATTCTTTTCAACATGACATCCAAAAGAAGATTTTGATTCTGCCACGGGGAAGCAGTGACACACTCTCTTCTTATCTTTCTCTTTGTTTCACGGTATGCGATGTGCTCTCTCCTTCTCTGTCTAACCATCCCTCTAAATAGATATCCATGCTCTTATTATT
Source organism: Neophocaena asiaeorientalis asiaeorientalis (assembly GCF_003031525.2). Classification (NCBI taxonomy): domain Eukaryota; kingdom Metazoa; phylum Chordata; class Mammalia; order Artiodactyla; family Phocoenidae; genus Neophocaena; species Neophocaena asiaeorientalis. The sequence continues at coordinate 10,831,786 of NW_020173397.1, forward strand.
TTTTTTTCTTTACCTGCTCTCAGTTTGATAACTGGGAAAACACTCCTTTATTTATTGATGTCGTTCGTAAGAACAGGATAGAATCACATCGGGGGCCCTGATTCACATTAGGCCATGTATGTGATGACTAGCTTATTTCAAGAAGGGTCTACCTTTTTGTCACAATTCTGGCACCCCAGGGGACATTGGGTATCTGCTGGCTTTTAGAGAAAGCTGCTCCCAAAATAATAAAGAAACTATAACTTCCAGATTAACTAATTAGTTAACTCGGAGATTCAGCTGCATACTCCATGATTGCTCTGTTTGAGAAAGAAATGTCTTGACCTCTGAGAAACTCCCTGCTCCTGCAGTATTGGATTTTTCTTTAACTCCATGCCAGGGTAAGTCATTTCACACAAGCCATTGACAATAGCGAAGTGGGTGCAACATTTACTCTGGGAATATTTTGTTCGTCATAGTTACTGAAAACTTTTTAAAAGGACCAGACAAATAAGTCCATAATGTACACTCATAGTCATTTCTTTGGGCAAGTCACTTAAAGTTCCTATGCCTCAGTTTCCTCACCTAGAACAGGGAGATCAAACTCAGACCTCAGAGTGAAGATATAGTGAAAAAGTACATTACCTGTCTTTAGGAGAGTGGTTGACACAGCAAGTATTCAACAATGAATAGTTAACGTAAATCCAAAGGTCTGAGGAGGAAGCAAATGCCTACTTTTCCCTAAATTGTTAAGTAAGAGGGACTTTTTATGTTCAAATTTCACTCTGGATTAACCCTCCTGTTGGAGTCTTTTTCTTTTGCATCATTAACATATAGTGACCAAAAAATCTAATTAGTCATTAATCCTTTGAAATCATGAGCCATAAGCGTGGTAAGGAGGCAAAAAAGGCTACAGAGAAGGAGAAAGACGAATCGTTAACTAGTAAATGTTCATTCATAATGAACTTGTATGTAGGTGGGAGCGAAGCCACAGTTGCCCTAAATTAGTGAGAAATTTACATCCCTAAGAACGATTCTGCCATCTCCATTACTTGGAACTATTAGATTCATGTTTGGGTAAAATTGAGCTAAACTGGGCTCAAGTCACATTTGGGGGGCCTCCCTATAAATTAGCCCGTGAAATCCCTGTGATTGAGGTGAAATTTCCCAAAGCTTAGTCTTCTCTGGGAAAATGAACAGACCAAAGGTTCCTGGGCGTTAGCTCCACCCCACTCCAATCTGTTAGTTTTATGTCCAACGTCAAAGGCGAGCTCTCCTCATTCCAACTGTACCCTGAACGCTCTCCCCCATTAAATACAGTTTAAAGGCCAGCTGCAGTGTGGAGCCTTTTCTCGGAGACTACAGTTTCAAACAAACGACTGGGCAGAAGCCAGGATCTATATGGGCTCACGAAGACTGTAAAACATTTGGTGCGGAGTGGAAAAAGACGCCTGAGAGCTCTGCCAGGCGTTTTCAGCTTTCTTGCACCTGTGCCAAGTGTTTTGCAGCTCCCCTACCCCTTTCTTTGGAAGGGGGGCTGGTGGAATGGGGCGGGGTTGGGGAGATAAGCAAGCTTTCGGAGGGCATATGCCATGGGAATTGAAAAACTTGTTACCACCATTGGATACTTGTTTCCTGCCCAGTCCCTTCTCTGAAGGCAAAATGAGGACCTCCAGCCAATCTTAGTACTGGAATTCTGAGCATTTGAGCCTACTTGACATTTATTTCATCCTATCATATATCACCATGGACTCCGAAGACCACCTCCTCCCCAGCCCCCTCCCTGAAATCTCTCTCTTGAGCTCTCAGTTGAATCACCCCTGCCCATCACCGACACCAAATTGCCAATTATTTCAAGGAAATAATTTACACGTTGAGACAGTTTGTAATATGCAAAAATGTGTGTGGAAGAAAGTATATGTTTCTTAAAGGAAGAACACCCAAAATGTTTTCGGATGAAAGTGTGAAAATGTCTAAACATAGATGACATGATACAGATCATGAGAAAGTCAATTTGAAATTATCCTGAAACGTTGTGATAATGTTTTCAAAAGAAGGAGAATTCAGGGGAAGGGAGGTGCTTCTCGGACCCTGCACAGTAGTGTTAAAGATAAAAAGTTCCACAATGGTGTATTGATTCCCATGCATTTTTTCAGTTCATTCAACAACCCTATGAATTATTTTCCCCATTTACAGTTAAGGAAACAGAGGGTTAGAAGATTTAGTCACCCGTCACACTCCTAGGAAGCAGGGCTTGGACTTGATCCCTGGTCTCTTTACCTCTGAGCTCTCACTGTTAGGCAGGCCACATTCCTCTGAAAAAGAAGCCCTTTCAGCTTATCGAGTTGTTGATGCAAAGAAGATCACACATAGAGATTCATTCCTTTGGCTTAAACTTGGATCTCTGTTAAGATGTAAGTGTTCTCTCAAGACAAAATATACAGCTTCATCAGCCACTTGAACTTATCAGGAGTGAGAAAATTAGATCCTTTTCTCTGGGCGTGTTTTACTAGGTAGAGAGGGGCAGAAACATCACTGGGCTGCTGTAGATGGGAAAGGAGCAAGAAGAGAACAGCTGCTGGTAGGGAGACGGTGAAGAGAAGTCTCTGAAAAATGGAATGGGAACTAAAACTTGTCACTTCCTTGCTCCTCCAGTGATCTCCCACTGTTCTCTGATTAATTCCAAGCTCCCCACCACGATCCATGCACAAAGCTTCCAGCCTTAGCGGAAAAACAGTCAGTTTCCCAACTTAAGGTGTTCTTTTCTACCTCAGGCCACTTGCGTGGGCTGTTCCTTCATCTGACTAGCTTCAATTAGCCCTCCAGGTCACAGATTTTTACTCTTTCCCTCTGAAACCTAGATTTAAATTAGGAGGCCTTTGTTTCATCATCCCTTAGCACTTTTCTTTTCCTTCATGCTACGTAATTAAATTTGTAACTCCGCAGTAAGAACAGGAGTATGTCTTTTATAAACCCCTGTACACCCCATAACTAGTTTGTTCCCTGGTACACGGTTGGCACGGATTTAATATTTTGTGGAAGAATGAATGGATACAGGGTAGCACAATCTACCTTGGTACTCCCTGACTGTTCTATAAGGAAAAGCACCGCTGAAAGTTCAGCCAAGGACTTGAACATGTGCTTGATTGGACACTGACGCAATTAAAGGAGATTCTTGACTACGTAGGTATATAAAAGAGACCCTGGCTTTGTAAAAAGGTTTCAGGTCTTAGATATCTACTTTCTAAGGTCTAGGTGTTATATGTAAATATATATTACACCCATACACGTATATGCTAGTATGTATATGGGTGTTATATATACTGTATGTATATTACATATAATATACAGGTTTATTAGTAACTATCAACATGATTACTATTTTGTCATTATTATAATTTTGTTATTATTAGAGTAGCTCCCACTGGCCCGACAACTTGCTATGTGGTAGATACTGGCCTAAACAATTTATATGTGTTATTTAGTTCAAGCTTCATTAAAAAAACCCATAAAAAGGTATTAATACCTTCATTTTACATATGAAGAATTAGGGCTTAGAACAGTTAAGACATCTGAGCAAGATTCTTTTAGAGCTAAGATTAAAAGCTAAGTTTATTCAAAGCCATTTATCCTCAAGGACAATTGACTTCCAGTTCATAATTCCATCACTCAAAAACTCAAAGAAAAAAAAAAATCAGAACTCCCTCCCTTTTATCCATTTTTCTCTCTTTTCATCCTCAAGGACAATTGACTTCCAGTTCATAATTCCATCACTCAAAAACTCAAAGAAAAAAAAAAATCAGAACTCCCTCCCTTTTATCCATTTTTCTCTTTTTTCACACATACACAAACACACATCCCCCAAGCTTAAGTGAACAACAAAAACTCATCGCATGATAAGAGAAAAAAAGAAACAGAGCGCAGGAAAACGAAGGCCACAGGACAGTTGAAACTGCATGAACAACCTACCACATCCATCCACCTGCTCAACTTTTTTTTTTTCGACATCTTCCTTTTGAGTTGAACTTTTCCCTAAAGACTTCTGGACATAGCAAGCCTGACATTATAATCCAAGATCTCCCATAGAAGTTTACTGGCTCCATTCAGCTATAACAGGAAGGATCCTAGCATGCAGTAGGCGCTTAAGTAAACTCTAAGTTTTCTTCCAACCCCTAGACACAGGCATTCTCATCAACAAGTAAAGACCGGCTTAGAAGCAAAGCTCGGGGCTTGTCAACAAAGATCCTAGTGATACTGGCCTTCAGCAAGTAAGACTCGCAGTAAAACGAGATATTGGACACCATTAGGAGTATATTCGATATGTTGCTTTGGGGGGTCAATGGAGACAGGGTGGCTGCTAAGAGAAGATGACTGGACAAGATGCTGGCCTGCTCTTGCCCTGCAGCCACTGTAACTCTTAGGTATTTTGGTCCTACATATGATGTCACTGACACCCATCTAACATTCATTCAACACACACCAAAAATACATTTATTGGGCTTCCCTGGTGGCGCAGTGGTTGAGAGTCCGTCTGCCGATGCAGGTACATGGGTTCGTGCCCCAGTCCGGGAGGATCCCACATGCCGCAGAGCGACTGGACCCGTGAGCCATGGCCGCTGAGCCTGCGTGTCCAGAGCCTGTGCTCCGCAACGGGAGAGGCCACAGCGGTGAGAGGCCCGCGTACCGCAAAAAAACAAAACAAAACAAAACAAAAACAAACATTCATTGAGCACTATGCTCTAGGCAATGTTTACGTGGCTACAAATTTCACTTCTAAAAAGTGGAGGAGCAGGCGCTTCAGAAGGGGGGAGGAGAAAGAACAAGGAAAAAAGGCAGAGAGCTCCCGCAAGCCAGAGCACCACGGCAGGCCTTCCAGCCCCGACATTCTAAGTTTCACACTCCCTTAACCTCTTGTGGCTCAATTTCCCCATCTTTAAAACGGGGACAGCTACCCTGCCTCAGGCTTCATGAGATAGTTGTGCTGTATGATGTCAGAGAAAAAAACATAATACGAAACTGCTCTATCCATTATAAAGGTCCTATGATTGCTCCATGAGCCACAAAAAAATCCTTTTTCCTCATGAAGCATCGCATCCTTTCTCATAACCCACATGGGAAGATCCTGAGTGCCTCCCCAGCGGTATTTGCCGAGCTGCAAACGCCCCACACATACGGGGCTTGTCAACAAAGATCCTAGTGATACTGGCCTTCAGCAAGTAAGACTCGCAGTAAAACGAGATATTGGACACCATTAGGAGTATATTCGATATGTTGCTTTGGGGGGTCAATGGAGACAGGGTGGCTGCTAAGAGAAGATGACTGGACAAGATGCTGGCCTGCTCTTGCCCTGCAGCCACTGTAACTCTTAGGTATTTTGGTCCTACATATGATGTCACTGACACCCATCTAACATTCATTCAACACACACCAAAAATACATTTATTGGGCTTCCCTGGTGGCGCAGTGGTTGAGAGTCCGTCTGCCGATGCAGGTACATGGGTTCGTGCCCCAGTCCGGGAGGATCCCACATGCCGCAGAGCGACTGGACCCGTGAGCCATGGCCGCTGAGCCTGCGTGTCCAGAGCCTGTGCTCCGCAACGGGAGAGGCCACAGCGGTGAGAGGCCCGCGTACCGCAAAAAAACAAAACAAAACAAAACAAAAACAAACATTCATTGAGCACTATGCTCTAGGCAATGTTTACGTGGCTACAAATTTCACTTCTAAAAAGTGGAGGAGCAGGCGCTTCAGAAGGGGGGAGGAGAAAGAACAAGGAAAAAAGGCAGAGAGCTCCCGCAAGCCAGAGCACCACGGCAGGCCTTCCAGCCCCGACATTCTAAGTTTCACACTCCCTTAACCTCTTGTGGCTCAATTTCCCCATCTTTAAAACGGGGACAGCTACCCTGCCTCAGGCTTCATGAGATAGTTGTGCTGTATGATGTCAGAGAAAAAAACATAATACGAAACTGCTCTATCCATTATAAAGGTCCTATGATTGCTCCATGAGCCACAAAAAAATCCTTTTTCCTCATGAAGCATCGCATCCTTTCTCATAACCCACATGGGAAGATCCTGAGTGCCTCCCCAGCGGTATTTGCCGAGCTGCAAACGCCCCACACATGCTGGCTTCCCACTACCACACCCCAGTTGCAAAACATTCATCCCTTCTCAGTTTAACGTATTTTCTTGCAGCAACTTGTCCACTAACAGGCAGAGGTGCATTAGTGGGAGATTTATGCTAATATCTCAGCAGTGAAAATCATGAGCCTCACTATATTCTCATTCAGGCTGAGACAAGTAGCCAGGGTATGTCCTTTAACAGGATTTCCAGTAAGGATGCTGCATCTTAAGAAACACTGATTTGCAGGCATTTATATATTCCAGGAAGAGGGCTGTCTTAAGTGTATCAGAGCCTCGAGCAGAGAATTATTTTAATGCCCCTGCCTCCCCTCCACACGTCTCCAGCATAAGAGAGGAGCAGAAAATATCCACTGGCTACAGAAATGCTGGCATTGGAGAAGAGGCTGGAACCGTTTTGAAGAGCCCTCGTAAGACAATAAGACAAGCGGCCTGGAGAATGGGGTGCTATCCATCCCCAGCAACTGCTCCTAGGATGGCCCTGCCAGCATGTGTAACGGCCAACTGGTTCATCTTGCTAACTATAATGCTCAGCATATGGGGCGGGAGTGTTTATAGATATATACATACACCATACATTTTTCACAGCAAGTACATATAGAGACCATCCAACTGTATATTTTGCAGACATACAAACACGCACATATATTGTCCATATGTTCAAACAATTTTTAAGCTATATCATGAACAAATAAAGATCTCTTTACACAAAAAGTTGCAAAAGGTACCACGGTGAACACTTTGGAGCTGAAGACGAAAAAAGTGGACTTGAACTCCAACCTGACCTTTACCAGGTATGTGACCTGACCTCTTCTATAAAATGGGAATAATACTGGGATCTTCCCCATAGGATAACTGTAAGAACTACTCGAGCTGATGCATGTAAAACACTTAGCGCATCATCCAGCATAAGGTAAATTCTCAACAAAGGTCGGCAGTATTACTTCTAGATACCAAGCCAGGTTGTGCTCACCAAACTTCTTTCAGAATCAAGAGAAGTCAAAACAAATGTCAAGATATTATACAGTGCCCATCTAGGGCCTTCAACAGCTTGACGTCTCTTGTCTGTTTCTCACTATATCCCAGGCACGCGTCTGTCATTGTACTTACCCTATGGCAGCTCTCTCCCCTCACTAGCCTATGGCCATCTTGAAATCAGGAACCGTGTGGTTTTTCATCTTTGTTTTCTCAGCCTGTGGATCAGAAACCAGTTCATGGTAGGTGCTCAATAAATACTGATTGAACAAACTACTATTCACAGATGACACATCCTATGCAGAAAGATCTGCAACTGGGAAGTGCCAGATTCAGCCCATCAGGGAGATGTACAAATGTAAATTATCACAGTAAAAGCTGATCTCTTAAACAAAGAAGGCCAGATAAAGCAAAGGAGTGTTTTAAAAAAAAGACTATTTTCTTCAGATATTTTCTTTCACTGAGAATATATGAATGTACATATTTTCTCTCATCTTTTCGGATAACGCCAAAGGACAAGTGGATGTTTGATAAAGACCTGCATCATTTTTCTTGCATATACCACCTCCTTAATGCACAGCCTAAAATTTCAGCCTTAGATCTTAAAGCAAAGATCACAGAGACTCTTTTTAAAAACCTATGTGAAGAACTCTTCCAGACATTATATCTTGTATCTTAGTAAATTTGGTGAATTCAAATCCTTATCTAACCTGTGAATCCCGAACACATGGAGATACTATGTGTATGGTAAATTTAAGTCTTGGAGCATGGACAGAAATATCTCTGGATGAAATGTGCTCCTGAATGGCAAACAATAAAAAATTAAGTGTAATGACTATGTGGAAAGGTGTTTTGGTGGCCCAGTGGAAAGAGCAACCATGAATGGTCAGGATACCCCACCTTTCCACTAGCTTTCTCTTAGGGAGTCACAGAGCCCAACTTTTTACCATCATCGAAAGAGTTTTATTCTAAGAGTTCCTTGTTATAATGCAATACTCCTGAGAAGCTGACCAAATGAAGTTATTCTAAGCCATTATCACCTCATCAGGAATTTATTATCCAGTCATTTGGCAGAGTTTCTGGAGGAGATTGCAGAGGGAACGGGAAGGATAAATCCAGATCCCTGGATGATATCTATGAAGTCTCAATACAGATCAACATCATTATTTTCTTTTTTTTAGCACAGATTTCTGGACTGGGCTCAGCTCATACATATCCACTTCCCTAAGATGGACACTATGAATTGTCTACCCAGATCTCTTCTTTCTCTCACCAAAAAAACCCCTCTAATTTTAGTCATGTACCTCCTGTCTCTCGTATAGCTCATGTAATTCATGGGACACAGGTGAAGCTTCACGGGTAGAGCCTGATGAGAATAAACGAATCTGACTGGTCCGAGGATGGCCAGGTGACCTAAACTGACCCAGTCTGATTGAAAGGAAGGACTTAAATATTAGGCTAAGGGGAGAGGTGCCCTTTGTCATTTTCATTTGGCGTAAATAAGGAACTAAAGTGTCTTGGTTGCTATTGATGGCCAACTGATGGCCATGATTAAATCAATGCCATATCTACATTCATATCATTGGCAGAGAAGAGATGAAAAGAACTAAGCTCCGTAATAGTGTTAACCCACTATGACAATTAAAAAGCAAACCTGTTCAACTCTAGACCTTCTGTTAAGTATGATAAATTTCCTTATACTTAAGCCATTTAAGTACCCGCTTTTGTGATATAAAAGAAGAACTACTGCATTAACTGTCCATATTGATTTTAAGATGTAGTTCAATTTGAAAACATTAAAATGTATATGGGAGTGTGAGGGGCAGTACTTATTAAAATTTTGGAGACAAGCTATAAGACAAAAATACGTTGGAATTGGCTTGATTCATGATTCTGAAATTAGAATGTCCACTTAGGATTTATGGTCTATAATCAGAAGTGGTTTCAGGCCAGTGGCTACCCTTTCATAGACAGCAGCCTAAAAACTCTTAGACCTTGCTGATATGAATTGAGTAGATAATTGAAAGGACAGAAGATTAACCTTTTCTAGATTTTTCATTTGTAGGCATATGAACACAGTAAAACTAGGTCCTTCAAGAAAAATAGACTACTGAGAAGAGTTGAAAAGAAAATTCTTTTTAGATATCATGAATACCTCTAACTCACATAATTGTTCTTCTTATAATTAATGGCTATTTACCTAAATCTAGACTTAATAAATATCTTGGCCACTTCCAGGATCCTCTATCTCCACTATTATATCTTGTTCAGCGCCTCGCCTCTACATGCCTTCATGTTTATTCTATTTTGGCCTCAATTCTGAGCCTGAGTTTCAGATACAACCACTTCATAAAGCAACTGACACCTTTCTTTGTCTACTCAGCTACTTAAGCTCTTTAAAACAGAGTTAAAAAGAGATCAAAACACGATTACATGTACCATTTAGAGTTTTTCCAAAAGGTGAAACAGCAGTTTCCTAGCATAAACAATTTCTATTCTCACCGTGCACCAAACCATCTTATTAAACACTTGGGTGTAGGGGTCCTGGGTTTAAGCCTGAGAACAAATACAAACCAATACAATCATCCAAAGAATAGGAAAATCAGTCAAAAAAAGAGCACCTTATTCAGCACCTAGTTAAGGTGTAAGAAATTAAACTGGACAGGATGCCTCTTCAAAAAGACACCCAAATAACTAAGGAGAAGGTATAATTTAGAAGTCCCCACACTGAGTCACTTTCCTGGGCAGTTTGTTTTTGTTTTGTACTTTTTGTCTTTTTTTTTTTTAATCAGCCATTCTGATTGCCAGTCATTCTGCATTCCCCAGATACAGAAATGTGAAACTTGACAACATGTTACGATACAGCTGGATCATTCCCCTATAAATTTCAATGTATAAAATTATTTTTATACTGAAAAGAAAATACCACTTCCAGGAGAAAATTTTACGAGTATTGGGTGGTGGGGGGGGGGGGGGAAACGCACCTTTTATTATCCTCAGAGAACAAAATTAAAGAGAGACAGTTTTTAACCTGGCTAATGTGATTAACAAGATAGTAAAAACAAAGTAGGCAAAATTTTAGGAAGTATCAAGTTTTGTCATCTTGATGGATGGTCACTGCAAGTAATCATTTCAGAGAAAAGTATTTTTTAAAGTTTTTGCAAGAATAAACCAGTGTGAGCATACACAAATGTTAGTATTTATTAAAAGCACACATAACAGTAGTGGTGGAGGGAGGAGTGTCAAGGATAATATAACGCCTGAACAGGTGACTTACAAGTTATGACACATACTTGCTTTTTTAGTTAAAGTAGATTTTGCTTTTTACTGCTGTGAAAAATTGGGGCAAATTTTACACCATTTCTCAAAATACTCAAAAGCCATTTTTAAAAATGGATTTTGAAAAACCAAAGCAAAGAGTAGGCATTCAATAAATGTTTCTAAGAATTAAAGTGAATAAACTGAATTGATCAATGCAGCACTACACAGGCCAGGTAACAAAGAGAACAGAGGCTATTTGAAAGGTAATTCATGCTGAAAAATAAACAGTTGAAGAAACAGTAACATGTATTACAATCTATTAAATGCATTAATATGATAGGGTAATAATATGTCTATCAGTATAAATTTAGGCCTCTTATATTTATCTGAGAAAAAAAATGCAGTAGGCTGTTGGTGGTTAAGTTTGCAAGCAATAATTCATATGTATTCCTAATCCCTGCAAAGAACTGGATCATCTTATGGGGACGGTTTCAACATCTTAGGTAGGAAAGGACCAATATGACATTAATTTATAAAGATGCTATGAGACACACTTAACTAAGGTAGAACATTCATAGAGAATAAAATTTCTAATAAAGAAAAAATTTAGTTGTAAATCTCAGATGTGAACTGAACTGATGTTTATTAAACAAATAACTATTTTGGAAAATATATCTCCCTAATATTGTTCCCATTTGAAATCAAGAACTCAGATTTTGTGCCCAGCTAAAATCCTGAATTTCCCAGCCTCACATTTAGCTGTAATGGGCCATGAGAAATCGTTCTGTTCAATAAGCTTTTGGGGAAAATATGGTTATCTTTAAAAGGAGCAGGTCTTACAGGTACTGCCTTTGCCCTGAACCCTCCACTGTGTTCAAGCCACTCTTTTTTGAGTTTTCTTACCTGCAGCCAAGAGCCATCCCAAACCCAAACAGGGTTCTGACATCTTAAAAGTAATTTATTATTATGAAATAGGATGTCTCTTCAAATTACATGAAAATAAACCAGCACATATAAGCAAACTAGTGCAATAAACTTTTTACCCCTTTAAATAACACGAAAAAACTGGCAGTAGCAGTATCTTAATGACACAGAATTTCCAAGGACTTAAAAATGAAGCTTTGTTTTCTCTTTCTCATGGATGCAGGTGGGACCATAAACTCTTTCTAGTCTGATGCAGAGAACTCCCCTAGCCAAAACAAGACTATCACCTAAAAAAAAAAAAAAAAAGACTACACATGAAGCAAACTAACAACTTGGGGAGGTGGGGTATATGTCTGGGTTCTAACAACTTGGGGAGGTGGGGTATATGTCTGGGTTCCAATAACTAACCAGCCTGTAGGGAATTTAAAAATATTTTACCTGGCCTGTGGTTACTTATTGGATAAAGGCAAGATATGTTTAAAAATGAAACAATTGAACAAAGCTTAATAGAAAGTTTTCTGTAATGGGAAGCGTATGTCTAATGGATTAGATCAGCTGTCTAGATTAAATTATTGTCATTTAGATAGTATCTCCTTGTCAGAATGACATTCCAGCGACAAAATAACTAAGTCACTGCTTTCTTTTCAAATCACTTATGAGCACAACTAAATCACTTCCAACACAGCCTTAAAATACAGAAACCTGCAACTTGAAGCTTCTTCAACTTAATTCTGTATCTCTCTTTGTCTAATCTGCCAGGTGTCTTCCTGAATCCATGGTGGGCATTAGAGGATTTGTTCATTTTGAATATCCATTCATTATTATTTTGATTTTCTGGGATAATGATTATGTACTTTGAAAAAAGTAGAGAAAGTTTAAAGGACAACGGAACAAATTTCTAAACACACCACATGAGGTTACAGTAGAAGAATATAAACGTACCTCATGTTTTTTGTTTTTTTTTTAATGAAGATCATTCATATTTGAGTAAAAACCTGGGAGTAAAACTCTTCCAAAAGACTGTGCCTTTTAACCTACACCAATGTCCGGTTTCTTGGTACTTTTTCAAAATTATTTTAGCCAAAAATAATACTCAGATTTTCCATTTTCCACAGGGCACATTTTGAAAATGTATTTTTATTTATAGCATTATACATAAAACCTATAAATGCTCTGAACAGTATGGGTTTGATATGTCTGAAGGTTTTTTTTTTAACGTATATTCACAATATCTTCCAGGAGAAATATATGGCAATGAAGTTAAAACTTCAGCTAACCTTCTAGACATAACTCTTAGGTACTCCCAGATTTACTAGTGATCAATTCTGCACACTTGTGAAAAACTTAGGATAGTCTTTGACACTTTGATATACAAATTCCACTTTTAAAATTACGATGTTCATAGAGCTGCCTGTAAGAATAGATTTCTTCATTTCTGAGAAGTAGAGAAGAGAGAAAAGGTAACAAGGGAATTTTTTTTAACATGTGTTTTCTGGACAGCAGGCAAGCAAGCAGTTATTTCTGGAACTCTTTCACTGCATTAAAATATCACAGAGCCAAATTCTGCCCTCAAATGATTTTTCTTAAACTTACTTGAGTCCATATGTTTCTAAAAGCTGAATTTGCTTCATTGCATTTCAAGGTCTAACCTTGCTGTTATTACACAGACAGAATCTCCATGAAATTGAATTTTTGTTTGTGTAAGAACAGTGTATTTGAATATTTCCCGAAGCAAGATGTGGGCAAAGACTGTGAAGAATTAGGGTTAGTAGAAAATAAACTGCAGATCATCAAAACATCTCTGAACTGGCTAGTTTTTCTTACAAGATTTCTCCTTTTACTTGGAAAATGCCAGGAAGACGTCTGAGAACACAGAAAGGAATATCTAGAGAATTTTTATTTATAGGTATCTCTAAAAAAAATTAACAATGTCCCTTACAATTTTCTCTAAAAATGTTTTTATCTCCATTTAGCTAGTGAATAAAATACAAATTTCTATGTAAAGCATCGTCAATGCAAAACAAGAAAAAGGAAAATCTAGACTGCAAGGGATTCTGCTTAAAATTGTTATTTTTCAGAGTATGGCTGCCAATTTAATACCAAATGGCCGTTAACTGTGCGGTATAAAGTAAAATATTATGTGCTTTTCTGTATAATTAATGAATCTTAAATTCAAGAATTTAGAAGAGGCAAAACACTATTCCACCAGATTCCATACATTCAGGAACCTCTACATAATATCACAAATCTTCTTTTAAAGTTTCTGAACATTTGTCATTTTCCTATAAAGCTATATTCATCTATCATACCAAAAGTACCTGTTTCATTTTTCAGATAATAAGGGGGGGAAAAAACCTCTCCTACATCTGCACAAAATATGTCTATCCTCATTAGATCCATTTTTTCAATTAAATTCAAGTTTCTCTGTCCAAAAGGCATAAATCTGGGTATTGATTTAACTATAAACTCATGAAACTCCCGGTAGTCTTCTAAAACCATTTTACTTGGATGAGCATATAAGCTTTTAAAATATCAAGTTATTCCAGTATTTAATACACATAACTGCTTCCAGAGGGGCTAAAGGCAATAAGGCACAGCTGCCCATTCCATCTGAAGAAAAACTAGACTGCTAGCCAGTGTCTCACTACTTTCTGTTGTTTTTTTTTTTTTTTAAGCGTTTGCTTCTATTTTATTCAGCATGAGTTTGATACCTTCTGAACATGAACCATATCACCAGCAGCCAAAATCAATAACCTATCTAATCAAGGCCCTATAAACTAACAACAGACCCTCAGTGCTCTGTTCCTATAAAATGTAGTTCATGCTAAGTCTTTCCTTCCAAACCAGTCTAACGTTAAATTTATTATCCTCTTCTGACAAGGTTAGAGCATTGTCTACCTAGACTTCTAGAAAGACCCTTTTGGGGAGCAAATCAATTACCTCTTGAAAAGGAAAAAAAAGAAAGAAAGAAAAGACCTCTCTAAACTCTCCTTGAAATCTTTTTATGTTGCTTCAATTTTCTTTTGAGAGCAAGGAATCTTCGCCACGAAGCTTTCATGCAGCAAGCAGCTACTTCTTTTCAAATAAAAATCATGTGTAAATATTTCACAGACATGTCTCTACTGTGAATTGCACAATATGAAAAGGAGATGTTAAAGAAATATTTCCCTAAATCAAACCAAATAAGAATACAAACATTTTCCTAAATCCACGAAGTTTTGAAGTCTAAGCCACAAATTCTCCTTGTATAAAACATCATATGTTTTTTTTGATATCCTGTAAGCTGTGGCTGAATAGCCTTCACTCAATGACTTCATAGTGTATCCGATACTCATGTTTATTTTAAGCTTCTTCAAATGATATTTTCCATCTTAAAAAGTGAGAAGGATTTTTGCCTTGAAAGATTATTCATAGGTAGCAACATAAGCAAAACCAAAAGTTTATCCAAATTTTCTTTTCTCCCCCAGATCTGTGACATTAAACACATGTGTGCAAAAACCCTTTTCGTGATAGCAATTTTCCTTTTATATTTTAGTTATTTAATGAATCTTTCTCCCCAGCTAGATGCTGAGCTCTTTCTGGACGGGGCCTTGATAATCTCCACCTTGTTGTTATAAAGTTTCCATTACTAGACCAATTCCCTTGGGACCAAGTACACACTCATTCACGACAGCAGCTAGAGGAAGGAAGGTGATCTGTGGCTGGGAAATATTGAAGTTCACTAGTCTGTATGATGATTGAACCTGTGCCCTTGAACTTTTTAAGCCTGGTATCGAATGGTCTAACCACGATACCCAAAGATGGAATAGGGAAGCATGAGAATACTCTTTGTCCTCAGTTCAGAATATATGAGTCTGTCATGGAACATAGCTTTGAGCACAGAAACAAAGCTTTATTTTTTACTACTTAAATCTGCCTCTGTGAAGGTGGTACTGTTCCCCAGGAGGGCAAAAGCCATTGTCTTTTTCACATTCATATGGAGTTCAAAATCAATAGCTTTAGCCATACTCATTACAAGCCATGCAAGTGATCCTTTGAATTCAGTGATAAGATGACATTAGCACCACCTACAATGACCACAGGCTTCTTCCAGTATGAAGTCTATCACTGCAGCCATCTCCAGCATGGCCCATTACCATGAAAGATTTAGCAGCTAGAGTGTCATAATGCAGTCAGTGCTGATGTTCATCTGGTTTTGTGATGCCCATTTGTTCCTCTGATGCTCTTTATGCTGGCAAGAAAGCTGATACATTTCGTTGACCAAATATCCAAGAGATATAGATCTCCTAGTAGGAGAAAATCCAGAGTTTCCTAAGAGGAAGTTGAAGGGAGTACACTGGCCATATTTTTCTCAGGTCAATCTCTCGGTCACCAGGTTCTTATAGGAATCTTACTAGATTTATATTGTTCAAAAGACAGTGTATTGCTCACCATGTCCAAACACTGTGAAGATATAGACTCAAATGCATTTTGGAAAATCCTGTATTAAGGCATGGTCTTTATTTCCAGGTATAACGTGTCACAAGGTTATCTATTAGATGATGCTAAAATTCTGCTCAAGTGTTATTTAAATGCAAAAATCAACAAGTATATATTCCATACCTATTACTCTGTAGCAAATAACAAGCCATTTATGTTTCCACCAATATTCTTATTTAACATTGTTACCTAACTACAGTTTTATATGCAAGTATATAGAACTGCACTCTCCGATACCGTAGCCAATAGCCGCATGTAACTACAGAGCACTTGAAATGTGGCGGTTCCAACTTGAGATATGCTGTAAGTGTAAAATACACACCAGATTTCAAAGACTAAATACAAAAACAAAGAATTTTTTTTACATGTAAATTTGATAATATTTTGGATATATTGGGTTAAATAAAATACATTATTAAAAATAATTTTATCTGCACTTTTTTCACCTTTATAATGTAACTACTAGAAAATTTTACACTACATATATAGTTCACACTTGAGACTCACCCTGTATTTCTGTTGGACAGGGTTTATATAGAAGATAAGGCTAGGTTAGAGATCAACTAAAGCAAGTAATATCCATAAAATACAATAATTTCTAGCCTTACTTATTTCCAATATTCTCTTTCCCTGGAGGAAAAGGAAGAGAAAATCTGTTAAGACATTTATTGTACAACCTTTGGACCTCAATGATCCAGAATTTACTAAATTTTTGCTCTAGGTGAATATTCAGTGTTGAAGATTCAAAAAGAAAATTGCCACTTCTTAAATTGCCACAGCTGATTTTGACAAGTTTGGAATGGAAGGAAACTTCCTTAACATGATAAAGGACATGTATGAAAAACTTACAATGGATATCATACCTGACTGTGAACGAATGAAGGAAGTGCCCTAAGACTGAGAACAAGGTTCAAATGCCTTCTCATCACTTCTTTGACTAGACGTTCTAGCCACTGTAATCAGTCAAGAAAAAGAAATTAAAGCCCTCCAGATTAGAAAGAAGAAGTAAAATGTCTGTATTTGCAGATGATATGCCCTGCATACAGAAAATCTGAAGGAATCCACACACAAAAACAATACTTTTAGAGCTAACAAACAGATACAGCAAGGTCACAAGATATAAGATCAATATACAAAACTTAATTACATTTCCATATACAATGAACAATCCAAAAATAAAATTAAGAATACCTTTCACAATAAATTTTATTCTTTTTGCAGCATGAAAAGAATAAAATGCTTAGGAATAAATTTAACAAAAATAAGTTCCACAGTTGTACCCTAAAAATTACAAAATACTACTGAGAGAAATCGAAGAAAATCTAAATAAATGGAAGGACATTCCATGTTCATGGACTAGGATACTCAACACTGTTAAGATGGAAATTATCCACCAAGTGATCTATAGATTCAATGCAATCACTCTCAAATTATCATCAGATTTCCAAAATCGACAAGCTGATACTAAAATCTATATGGAAATGGGAAAGATCTAGAATAGCCAAAGCAATTTTGAAATAGAAAAACAAAGTTGGAGGGCTTTCACTTCACAATTTGGAAGTTTACTATAACTTGATAACTACAGTTATCAAGACAGTATGGAACTGGCATAAGGATGGACATACAGATCAAAGTAACACAGCTGAATCCAGAAATGAATCTTTATATTTATGGATAATGGATACTCATCAAACATACCAAGGAAGTGCACTGGAGAAATAATAGCCTTTTTAACAAATGGTGCTAGTACAATAAACTATCCACCTACAAAAAAAAAGGTGGGGGGGGGCAGAGAATGCAGACCTTTTATTTCATGACATATACAAAAATTAACTTGAAATGTCCAAATGTATCAGAAACTTTAAGAGCTAAAACAGTATAATTTTTAGAAGAAAAGAGAATATCTTCAAGACCTTGAATTAGGCAAAAATTCTTAGATACGACATCAGAAGCATAATCTGTAAAAGAAAGAAAATGATACATTGGACTTCACCAAAATTCAAAATGTTTGCATTTCATGAGATTTCATTAAGAAAATGAAAAGACAAGCAACAGACTGGGATAAAATATTTGCAAAATACGTATCTGACCAAGGACTTATATCCGGAACATATTTATACAAAGAACTCTTGAACTCAAAAATAAGACAAACAATTCTATCAAAAGTGGGCAAAAGATTTAAATAGGCATTTCACCAAAGAAGATATACAGATGGCTAATAAGCACATGAAAAAATGCTCAACATTATTAGTCATTAGAAAAACACAAATAGAAACCATAATGAGATGCAATTCTAGATACTCACTAGAATGGCCATAATAAAAATAGACAATAGGGCTTCTCTGGTGGCGCAGTGGTTGAGAGTCCTCCTGCCGATGCAGGGGACACGGGTTCGTGCCCCGGTCCGGGAAGATCCCACATGCCGTAGAGCGGCTGGGCCCGTGAGCCATGGCCGCTGAGCCTGCGCGTCCGGAGCCTGTGCTCCACAACGGGAGAGGCCACAACAGTGAGAGGCCCGCGTACCGCAAAAAAAAGACAATAATAAACACTGGCAAAAGTGTGGAGAAGCTGGAACCCTCATACACTGCTGACATAAATGTAAAATGGTACAGTCACTTTGGAAAACAGTTTAGAACTTCCTCAATGTGGCAACATAGAGTTACCCGATAACCCAGCAATTCCACTCCTAAGTATATACCCAAGAGAAATGACAACAACATATACCCACACAAAAGCTTATACATGAAAGTTCTCAGCAGCATTATTCCTAATAGGCAAAACTTAGAAATAACCTAAATGTTCATCAACTGGTAAATAAATAAGCAAAATGTGGTTTATCCTTACAATGGAAAACGATTCAGCAATAGAAAGGAACGAACCATGGAAACAAGTCACAACACAGACAAACCTCAAAAACATGCTCAATCAAAGAAATCTGCTACAAAAGGCCACATATTATAGGATATGATTAAATTATATGATGTCATTTATGTGAAATGCTCAGAAAAGACAAAAGTATAAAAACAGAAAGTAGATTAGTGGTCCCTAGGGATGTGAGGGGGAGCAGAGAGGAGGAATTAACAGTAAATGCACATGAGTGACCATACAGGGATACTAAAACATGTTCTAAACCTGGTTTAGAACAGTGATGGTTGCACAATTTTACTAAAAATTTTTGGAATAGTACCCTGGAAAAAGGTGAACTACCTGATATGCTTCAAATCTGACTCTACCACTTACCAGCTGTGTGACTTGAGTGAGCGATTTCACCTCTCTGAGACTTACACTTTTCGTCTATAAAACAGAATTAATAATGGTGTCTCCCTGTGAGATCATGGTGACCATTAGAGGCAAGGCATGCAAAGCACTGAGCAAAGTTAGGCACAGAATAAGTGCTCACCGATTGTTAGCTAGAATTATTAGCTACCTCTCCAAATTACTTCCAGGCTCTTCCAAAATGAGCTTGGCTTCAAGCTCCAATGGTTAAGGAACTGTCCCTACGCATTCCTAATTTGGCATATTGCACTATTATCATTTTCTTCACCAAAGGTCGCTAACCCCCCTGCCCCCCAAAAGTACCTATTCTTCTAGCTCCACTAATCCCTGTAGAGCGTTCCATTCCACTAGGGATGCTTCTCTCTTAAACTCCTCTCTCTTTATATATATATATATATATATATATATATATGTATCTCCTGTCTATATTACTATGTACATATCACTCACGTGATTCAGAAGCACACAATCACATGGCTGCCACCCACCTTTTCTTGAGTGTATAATTTCACTCCTGTGCTACCATACTCCCCCGCTGCCTGAGGCCATGGAGATGATCAAATCATGGGACTCTTGCCTGGCAAGTTGAGATGTAATGTCAATCCTTCTTTACCACCATTCCAGATAGCCAGAGTGGAATGCTGTCTGATATTATTTCCTATCGTTGCATCTCGATTAAATCTTTACGAGAATACATTTGCACCAAGAAATGCTCAATGATTGCAGAATAAATAAATACATTTAACAAAAGATAAAAGTCCTACAAAATACATTCCAAAAATTTAACTAGGTTATTGTTCTATCTTCTTTGGCTGCTAGACAGAGACCCAAGCCTCTTTCTTCCTACCCTGCTTTCTAAAATGTTCAACACCCAAGAAATGAACTCAGTAGGAACAGGCAAGCACAGGAGTTTAGGTGTGTCAAATACCTAACTTATAAAGAAGTGCCAAGCACCCTGTTCTCAAACTCCCTCAATATACTGCAAATATTCAGCAGCACTTTTATGAATGAAGCAATGCATGACTGTCATCACAATTGGTCTCCCTTATTAACAACTTAGCAACTCTTGATTTCCGAAAATAGAAACATACATTGTAGAAAATTTTCCCCTTATTTTACCTCCTATATTCTTTGAAACAAAAAAAATCAGACATTTTCCAGGAATTTAGACATCAGAATTTCAACCAAAAGACCTGTCTTTATCAAAGGAAATAACAGCTCTTGCTAAGATTTTTATTCTTCAGACGATTTCTAAATTGCCCCCTTCCTTTTTTAAAAATACATTAGAACAGATAACAACCTACATCATTCCATTTTTTGTCACTTTTGATGGGATCTTCTCTTTTCTGCTTCATTTGTTAGTCTTGTCTCTATCAAAATATCACTTATTGAAATTTTTGGTGAAACTTCCTGGTTGCATTAGTTGGAGGTTGGGAGCAGCCTCCTGGCCTTGCATCAACACTGACCATGAGTGTGACCTGAGGTGAGAGCCTCTCAAAAACACGTGGAGATCAAAATACCTAACCCACTTACCTCAAAGGCATGTGGAGCAAATAAGTGAGACCACAAGTGTGAAAACACTTCAGTGATTTGGGATAAAATTCAAAATCATCATTAAGCTCCTTACATTTCTTCCTTGGCTCTGAATGGGTGGACCCACCAAAGACAAACCCCCAGCTGTCCCCTGAAATTCAAAGGAACTGCTGAGTTAGTAGATCTCATCTTTTCTTTTATTCATTAAGTAGGGGAAAAAAACATTCTATAAAAAAAAAGTAGGGGAACGGCATTCATAAACTTGGATCTTTCTGTTTGGAAGGAGGCATAGATTTGGGACAAAGTGTTTATTTTGAATCTTGGATCCAATACTTAAAGCTGTGAGCAAATCACTGGAACTTTGGTCAATGCCCTCATCTGCAAAACGGGAGTGAGTATCAAAGGTCATAAAACCCTTGAGTGATACTCAGATGTAAATGCTTATTAAACATTTAGTAACTATTTCAAAAAGATGCATGTTCAATATTTAAGGAGCTCTAACACCTATCGGCTTTATTGTTTGTTCCACTGTGTAGTTCTCAATAAGCTTTCCCCTGCGCTCTATTCTGAGCAAGAAGTGAATTTTCAAAACAGATTAGTTTTACAGGAACACAGAGAAATTTACAAATACACCAAAATTGAAATGTGATTTCTTTTTTCTTTTTTTTTTTACTTTTTATTGGAGTATAGTTGATTTACAATGTTGTGTTAGTTTCAGGTGTACAGCAAAGTGAATCAGTTATACATATATCAATACATATATCCACTCTTTTTTTTTTTCAGATTCTTTTCCCATATAGGCCATTACAGAGTATTGAGTTAAGCTCCCCGTGCTACACAGCAGGTTCTTATTAGTTATCTATTTTATATATAGTAGTGTGGATATGTCAGTCCCAATCCCCCAATTTATCCCTCCCCCACAACCCAAAATGCAATTTATTTTTTTTTTTTGCGGTACCCGGGCCTCTCACTGTTGTGGCCTCTCCCGTTGCGGAGCACAGGCTCCGGACGCGCAGGCTCAGCGGCCATGGCTCACGGGCCCAGCCGCTCCGCGGCATGTGGGGTCTTCCCGGACCCGGCCACGAAACCGTGTCCCCTGCATGGGCAGGCGGACTCTCAACCACTGCGCCACCAGGGAAGCCCAAAATGCGATTTTTTGAATAACTTGTCTGTTATTATAACAGAGTATGGGATAAAGGAGTAAAAAGAAAGCTTCATTACGGCCCAGACCAATTTGACTCTTGCAAAGCTAATTAAACATATCTTGAGTATATAAAATATATCATCCCCAGATAAAAGCATACTGTTAAGTTCTTCATCTTATTAAGAGCTTGCATTAATGCTTCTTCAACATAAATTTTATACCAAGACAGGTACTATTTGAGAAGCCTCACAATAGGAATGACCTAAATTAGGGTGACAGAGGCAAAAGATGGATCACCAGGGCCTGTCTCAACAAGAAGAGGAATGAGGATTCCGTCTTCCATTATTGTCCGATTCTAATGTGCTAACATTATCTTCCGGAAAAAGCTTCCTTCCTCAAGCCGTTGGCCCCTCTGGAGCTCCGCATCAAGCTAAGGGATTTCACAACCCAGAGGACTAGACCCCCAAACCCCAGAGTCATAAAGTCAATGATGAAAGGCCCTTAGAGGTCCTTGAAACTTTATACTTTGCAAATGAGGAAAAAGAGGCCCTGATAGGTGACATGTCTGAGATTATAGATACCGATACGTAGTATAGCATTTCTTGAGAGAAAAGAAAGCTAATACAAGACAGTCACCAGAACGTGTTTGAGCACTAAAATTATATAAAAATAAAGTTTTAAAAATTAATCAATGAATTCCATCAACTGATCCGATGGGTCCATGCCGCCTACTTTCTATTACCTCCTTGACTATTCCAAAGCACCATTCTGGCTCAGGTGTGAGCCCTAGTCTTTGGATACAGTCTCTTCAATGCATGGTTCCTTCCAGCCTGTATTTAAAAACTCCTTTTTCAGTGTGAACTTTCCCCCTTTGGGGTGCTCCCTCTCCAAGAACCTAAACTGAAGCCAAAGTTAAGAACAGCAGCACGACTTACCATCGGGTGCTAAAAGGCAAGCGGGCTTCCCTGGTGGCGCAGTGGCTAAGAGTCCGCCTGCCGATGCAGGGAACACGGGTTCGTGCCCCGGTCCGGGAGGATCCCACATGGCACGCAGCGGCTGGGCCCGTGAGCCATGGCCGCTGGGCCTGCGCATCCGGAGCCTGTGCTCCGCAACGGAAGGGGCCACAACAGTGAGAGGCCCGCGTACCGCAAAAACAAACAAACAAACAAAAAGATAACCGGCAACCAAGAACTCTACCAGATGAAGGTTCTTAAAACAAGCTCTGCTCGCATTACTCCCCTGTGAAGTACACCTTCGCTGCTAACTAAATCAAGGTCCAACTTCTTCATGGACGCTGATGTTCAAGGCCATTTACTCAGATACCATGGCTCATTTTCTATTACTTCCCTATGCTCTAGTTCAGGTATTCTCAACTTGACTATGTATGGAAATCATTTGAGAAGCTTTAAAACACTGTGAGTGACCAGACCCTCCCTCAGACCAATTCAACTATAGTCTCTTGTTGGTGGGAGGGGTGCATGAGAGGAAACATAATACAGTGACTGAGAGCACAGCCTCTGACAAGCTGAGCTAAAAACTAGGCAACGCTACTTAATTGTCATATGATCACCGGCAAGTTACCCGGCCTTCCTGTGCCTCAGTTTACTCTCTACTAAATGAGGAAAATAATAGACCACTTCTGTAGGGATACTGTAAGAAATAAATAAGCAAACATATGCAGAGCACATAGAATTATGCCTAGCACAAAGAAAGCCCTAAGTAGTGATGCTATTTTTTATTATACTTGAACATGTAGGACAGTGATTTGTCTATAGGAATTACTGAATGTTTCTGATTTAAATTTAATTGAATGTTGCCATAAATAGCCCCTAAAACTGTGATGGAAAAAAAGCAGTTTCAAAGACTGTTTTGCTATCACAAAAGCTTCACCATTTAATGCTGAGAGCAAACATCTTGAAAAATATCGCAGGATGGATAAACCCTCCAGATGTTATGCTGAATGAAATCAGACAGATACTAAAGTAAAACTACTACATGATCCCACTTACACCTAGAGCAGTTAAGTTCATAAAGACACAAAGGGGAAACTTGGGATTGGGGGGAAGGGTACAATGGGGGATTGTGGTTTATGGATACAGAGTTTCAGTTGGGGAGGATGAAAAAACTTTTAAGATGGATGATGAAGTGGTTGCACAATATGAAGTACTTAATGCTACCAAACTCAAAACTGTCAAAATGGTAAATTTTATGTTATGGTATTTTACTACAGTAAAAAATGTCAAAAGAGTAAAAAAAAAAAAAAAGTCACAGGAATATAGAATGGACATTGTTTTCCCTGATTATAATATTACCTTCAATCTATTAAAAATCCTTTTACGTTTCCCAGATGAAGGCTATATTTCAATAACTTCTTTTTAATGTATGACTTCACTTTTAATAGGTACAATGAGAAATTGACCCAACCACAGAAATCTTCCTCAGTGATCTCCGTGCAGTGAATTGGAGCCATAGTGAATGTCCTGTGACCTGCACGGCTTCCCCAAACAGAAAATCCTGCGTATTAACGGGTAAATTTTCACTGACATGGTAAAGTTTCTGTAGAGTTGACATTTGCTTGATGCTGTGACAGCTATTTGGTTGCTGTCAGTGCAACCATATTAGAAACTGCTCTTGACTTTGTGAAGTCATTTTTTAAAAGTTGAGGGGTGAGGATTAAAAAATACTTCATTGACATCCGAAGGGCACTTATATACTGACGGAATAATGGTCCTCACTGAGGGATGATTGCCTTGAAAGAAATAATATACGTGTGTATATGTATACATATGTACATACATGTATCTGTATATAGACATACACATACACACACCCCTTAGGGACAAATGCAATTCTAGGGAATCTGCAACTCCTTCAGATTCATTAAAGGGCCAATGAGACGACGATACTGCATACATTTATGCTCTGTGTGAGACACTTCTACTGAAATTCAATTGTGACTGTGAATGCTTCAGACCAGATACAATTTCAACATTTTCTGCTACTGGAGTGGGAAGACCGAATAGCTATTTCAAATTCACATTTCCCTTTTCCAATTGATCGTGGCACTCCCCTTGGAACATCCCTATGCTACAACAGCTCTAACTTTGCATTTCATTTTCAGTGGAAAAATCTAAACATGAAGCAATACCTTCTACTCTACCAGTCACTGAGGTTCCCCTAAGGGTATTTTGTGTTGAAGCAAGCCACTGAGTAACAGACGGATAGCTTTTTGTCTTCTGAAGCTCACTGAGTAAGAAAACAATACACATAAAGGCAGCCTATTCCAACAATATCCCGAGGGGAAAATAGTCCATTGCCACCCACTTTTAGTGATGGGGATAGAGAGGGTTAGACAGTAAAACACCTTGGGGGTCTACAGAAGATAACATGCCAACACTCTATGTTTTGATGAAAAAAGTAAAAAAAAAAAAAAAAATTGATGAAAACTGTGCCTCTTTAGGAGATACAGGAGAAGGTATTCACTGTCAGTTCTGATTAGAAGAGAGTGGGGAAAAAAGATCCATCAGTAATAGATATTTCACTGAATTTGTACATTGCTTTACTAAATGAAAATCCAAAAACCAAAGGGGCATCAAATGACACTTTGTTATTCAGAGAACATAAGCTATCCACACCTCCAGGGACTGCCAGTGCTCAAAACCATACACTTGAAATGGCGACTTTAAATCCTTTTGTCTGAAGGCATTTCAGACAAATTGTCTGAAGACATTTTTTTCTTAATGGTACTTCCAACCAAGTGTTCAATTTCAATACAGAAATATAAAATAGGAAGGATAAACATATTTCTGCATCAGGTGCCATAACCGTATCTTATTTTATAAATATTTGCACTTTTACCTGCTTAAAAGCAGTATAATTAGGAAAAAGGCTCAAGCAGCATGGAATTATGTTTCTATTTACAATTTTATAAACACAGCTATACTTTCCTTTCAGTGCTGTGACCTGCAGCTGTAAAACATCCTTAACACTATTTGTTAATAATCTGATTTGACTTAAAAATGCTTCCTTCCTTCTCTATATCTGTTTCTTGAAAAAAAAATTATTTGTATCTATTTTAGAGAAACCGAAAAATAGTTCACTCGTGTCCTCCAAGACAAAGTTTCTGGGCTTTGAGTTTAAAATGATGATAATATCAGGAGGTATATGAGCCAATGAGTATGTGAAGAAAAAAAAGAAACCAGTTACTTGACTATATGACGGGAGTGTAAGCAATTTTGTCTTAGATCTCTCTTATTTCAATATCATACTTTAAAGTAAAGTAATGCTTTAAAAGGAACGATCACAATATCCTGAATTTACTTGGTGTTTGATCATTGACCAAGTGTTTTGATATTTTTTTACTTTCCGAAGACACCATCAAGACAGGCAGAGTAAAGACTATTGGTTCCATTTTATGGATGAGGACAATGAAGTTCTTAGAAACTGAGACAAAGGAAGGAGTTAACACATCCATATAACATCTCAACTCACAGGACAAATACCCATTAACGGTTTCAGTGGGAATCCTGATTGGACCATAACTCAGATGAAGATGTCAGGGTGTTCTTCACCCTGACAGCAGCAATCATCTCCAGCATCCAGCTTCTTTCCATACTCCCAGAACCAGCCTCATAGGACAACACTCAGAGGTACCAGCACCTCAAACAGTCCCACCCTTCCTCAGGCCCCTTCAGTCCCAATACGTCCCTCCTCCAAGCTTCTGAATTTGAGAATCTCAGCTTCCCTTTGTTCCTCCAGCCTTAGGGGTGACAGCTGCTCCCTGTACTTAGCTCTGCATCATCAAAGTCTTCCCATGTTGCTCTAGGAGTCCTCTCATACCTGCTTAGCCGGTTTCCTTTCTGAAAGTCTCTCTGTTGCAATACAGAAAGTGGTTCTGTTTTCCTGACTGGACCCTGACTAATACAGACATGTTAACCACAAATAAAAAGTACTGATTTGTACATTTCTGTCAATCCAGTGACACAGAAGGTCTTATTTTCAAGTCTAGCTTGACTCAAGAAAGTAAGTGTTCATTCACATCATTTTGTGATTTTGGGCTCTTGGAGATTTGCTATGTGTAGCCTTCAGGGGGACAGCAGATGCACACCCGGTTTCCTTCGATTAAAGTTCCAGGGCTAAATGGGCAGAGAGCTTCTCCTCTCGTGGACATTTTAGTAAAGGAGGCCTCCCCATCACTGAAACGAAAACACCAACACTACATGTAGCTTACTTTCCCTCACATCCTTTATAATTACCTCCAAAATCACACGTGTGATTGCACCCAGGGGTACAATGCAAATAGTCATATTTTGCTACGACAGTAAGAAGAATCTTGCTAATCCAATATACTTTTAAGCATAAGGCATTTGGGGTCAAGTTCAGAAACAAAGCCAAATATGGTTCAACTTTACTAAGTTTCAGCTTAGTTCATATTTTGTAGTGTTTTAACTAACATCCTATCTCTAAGGATTTTAAGAGGTACGTGACACTTGGACAAGAACTAGTTCTAGCAAAAATAATATTCCGATGAGTTAAGTGTAAATGAATCAGAATCATATGAACTATATTTCCCTTGAAACACACAGGGACTTAAAAGTTAATGGGAAAAGTGCTGGCAACCCACATTTAGAGTTTTTACTGAAATCGGGATGTTTGAATAAACATTAGACATTCAAATAACTCAAACTGAAATGGGGTTCACCAATCCGTAATTATAACAGTGCTTTAAATGATGAGGAAACATGTCACATTCACATTTCAAACTTAAAGCTTTACTTGGCAGACATGCTTCTGGTTCAGCAAACCTCTGCAGTCATGTTACGGCAACCACTTGAGATATTAAGACAGACAGTGAAGTTTTAAACTCAATTTGGCAAGCACCATGAGAAAATAACTAGCAAGTGAAAATTTTTTTTAAAAAGAGCGTCTGGAGTGTAATAACAAGGTTTTGAAAGGACGTTCGAGCTGGACACGTAATTTAGAAAGAATATGCCTTCTTAAATGGGCTAATAATGAGCTAATCCCGTAAGAAACTAGAGAGTGGTACGTGTTTTGGTTCCTCCTTTCTGTTCTGGGGATTTTAATTGGAAGCTGCAAATCAAATTGGCTTGTAAGGAGGAAACGGACAGACGTGTGATGGAATTTTAATTTCTCTGTTGCCTAATGCTTGAATTAAGCTAGTAGTTGGCTCAGTGGACTTTCTGTGACCCGGTGGTCAGCTTGTGACCGTATAATGTGAATTCCCGATGGATTGAATATCACCCCTGGGGTTCTTCAGAGCCCTGCTTGAAAGTAGTCAGAAGCAAAACTAACTATATCAAAGATGCCAAACCTTAGTATGCATCAGACAGACATTAGCTTGTATCAGAATCACCTGGAAGGCCTGCTAAAACACAGAATATTGGAACCCATCCTAAGAGTTTCTGATTCAGTAGGTCTAGGTAGAGTCCTACAATTTACATTTTTAACAAGCTCCCAGGTGAAGCCGAGGCTGTTGGTCTGGGCCATGGTCAGAAAGCCTCCAAATCATACATGACGGCTTAGGACTGTTCTAAGCCACTACTCACTGTGGCAGTGAGTTTACAAGTGCTCACTCAAGCACTTTCCATTACCATCCTAGAAAAGGGTTTCAGGCCTCTCCCTCTACTTTATCCCTTAGAGAGACCAGAGCTGCTTAAGGAATTTGCTGGGATATAAATAGAGGAACCATTTTACAACAAAATCATAAATGTTTTCAAATGAAGACAGGCACACCTACAAAAAAAGATTTTAAAAATAAACTGAGACTAATTCTTTCCATCCCACTTGACCTTCTATTGGAGGCAAATTTTTCAGACATTCACATTCGTCTGATAGTTCAGGGTCCCAAACTGATTACTCTCTGAAATTATTGTGACTGCACCTGTTCTTTGTGAGAGACAAACTGATGCACAGTTTAGCCAATCCTCATTATTCCTCACCTTGCCAACAATAGATGATTTGTCGTCCTCTGGCTCCTGGTTATGTCTCAGAATTGCAAATGAATTGACCTCAAAAATCTAATGGAACATCTCACTTTCTACAGAAATCACTTCTATAAGCTCTTGGGCAAGAGTTTCCACCCTTTGCTTGGATGTCTCCAAGAATAAGAAACCAACCACCATTCATGGAAAAACACCCTTTCCTTTTTAGGATGGAAGAGCATGATGGAGACCCAGTACCAGACTTCTGCCTCAATGTGAAACATATAACTTGTACTCCCGGCAAAGGCCTCTTTCTCATCCCTTGCATCAAATGGGTCTCGAGGGCCTTTCGTTGCTCTAACTGCTTTAATAGCCACTACCTTTGCACACATCTCCAATGTTGTCCCCATCTCCATGCTAATTTGCTTAATTCATCTGCAGGAATATTGATATTTTTGGTGTACACTTCTATGAATTTTAACACAAGTAGAGATTTACGTAACTACCACCACAGTCAAGATACAGAACAGAATCAAAACCACAAAGAACTCCCTCGTGTTATTGCTTTGTAATCACATCACTTCCTAACCCCTAACTTCTAATCTCTTCTCCATCACTATAGCTTTGTCTGGTCAAGCATATTATAAATGAAATCATAGAGTATGTGAATTCTTGAGACTGACTTCTTTCACTTGGCATAATGCTACTGAGATTCATGCAAACTGTCATGTGTATCAATAGTTTGTACTTTTCATGGCTGAGGAGTATTCCAGTGTGTGGATTTAACACAGTTTATCCATCACCTGCAGAAGAACATTTAGATTTTTCCAGTTTTGGGTGATCATGAATAGATCTGCTATAAAAGCTCATGTATAGCTTTTTGTGTGAAACTTTTTCCCTATTACGAATTATCTTTTGGTGTCATGTCTAAGAACTCTTTTGGTGTCATGTCTAAGAACTCTGCCTAACCCCAGTTAGGGGTGTCATGTCTAAGAACTCTTTGCCTAACCCCAGTTCAGAAAGTTTTCTGCTAAAAGTTTCATAATTTTACATTTAAATCTATGATCCATTTTGAGTTAACATTTGTATAAGACATGAGGTTCAGGTCAAGGTTTACTTTTTTGCATATGAATGTCATTGTTCCAATACCCTTTGTTAAAAAGACTACCCTTTCCCCAAAGAATTCCTTTTACACCTCTAAAAAAAAAATCAACTGGCATACTTGCAGGGATTTATTTCTGGCTCTATCTTATTTATCTGTATGTGATCCATTAGCCAATTAACATACATGATTACTGCAACTCTACAGAAAGTTCTAATTGGGTAGAGTGATTCTTCCAGCTTTATTCTTTTTTCAAAATTGTTTCTGTCTATTCTAGATCCTTTGCCTTTCCATAAAAATTATAGAATCAGGGGCTTCCCTGGTGGCACAGTGGTTGAGAGTCCGCCTGCTGATGTATGGGACACGGGTTCGTGCCCTGGTCTGGGAGAATCCCACATGCCGCGGAGCGGCTAGGCCCGTGAGCCATGGCCGCTGAGCCTGCGCTCCGCAATGGGAGAGGCCACAACAGTGAGAGGCCCGTGTTCAGCAAAAAAAAAAAAGAATGTTATCTGTTGTTTTTTGACATACCGTTCTATGAATGCCAATTAGATTCCAGATGGTTAACGGTGTTGTTCAGTCCCACAACCTTGCTGATTTTCTGTCTCCTAGTTTTATCAATTACTAAGAAAAGAGTGTTGAAGTCTCCAACCGTAACTGTGGATTTTTCTGTATCACTTTTCATTTCTGTCAGTTTTTACTTCACGTATGTTGAAGCTTTGTTGTTAGGTGTATTCAGCATGTGAAAGCACGCAGAAGGGGGTAATTGCACGCTGTTCTCAGTGATCAGGGCTCGTGGCCACAGGAATACTGTATAAGAAGAGAGAAGAAGGGAGAAAAGGAAGAGGTAATGGGACAAAGGCGGGAAACAGATTACAAATATATGCCAGTAAGAGGTAGTTGGTGGGCAATGGGGAGTAACTGAAGAGAGTTAAGCAGAAAATAACATAATCAGATTGTTCTTTTCTTAGTATAGCTTGGAAAACGCTATGGATAAAGTACGTGATTCCTTAGAGGGAAATGTGAATGCCGATTAAATAAATAAAAGTTAAATTCTAACTAATAGACTTGGGAATCCAAAGACAGTAGGATTAGAAGGGGTGTGATTTATTAATTTAGGTCAGAAAGTCCTTCAGAAAAAAATGGACCCTGTATACACACAACAGTTCTGCAGCCTACTATAGTTTTTTCAGTTATGGGTACAAAGGGGAAAGAGAATTATTTCATATATAGCAGTTTGTCCTATTCATTATAAATTTAACATTAAAAGTTTAATGTAAAGGCCAATTTGCCAATTCGCTGCCTGTCCCTGGGAATGGCCTTATTAATAAATACTGCATATTGTTTAATGAGAAAAACGATGGGCAAGGTAAAAATGTAAAACACTTTAATGGGATGCCTTTACAAAAGGTCATTGCCCTTTCTAAATATGTTTTGATGATTTCTTCTACCCAGGAAAGCTGTTTTTAAATGCACACACTTAACAGCATACAATTACTCCAGCAGCTTAAGAATATCTAAGTGTACTTGGAAAGAAATCCAAAGTTGTCTCCAAAACTGCTTAGCAAGAGGCATAATTACAGTCCACGACTTATACACTTATAAAGCTCTGTGAATAAGGACACTAAAAAATTACTTCTCATGAAAAAAGAAATATATATAAGGCAATGCCCTGGCAGGACAGCAGAAAACACTTACACATCAAAGGAATGTTGAAATGGATTTGGGAAAAATTAGCTACAAAGATGTGGGTAAGGGTCAGAGAAATTAACAAGGAATGGTGAAGCCAGCAACAGCAGAGATCCCTGTGACCTGAAGGATTAACGGGAATGAGTGATTTCCAAACATTTCCCCCAAGAGTACCTATAGGTGAAGGAGAGGACTCCTTTTACCATCATCTGTACCACCCAGCCAGGTGTTAACTTACTTTCCCAGCCCTTACCCCCTGCCATTGGCCAAACCCAACACAGTGTGATTTGATTCACAAAGGTCAGCCTCCCAGGGCCCAGAACTGGGTAAAAAAACAGCACAGAGTGGATTGGGGAAGGAGGGGTGGGGGAGAAAGTATGGGAACTGAAAGCATTAATAAGCACAGGAAAGAAAATATTTCTGTTGGGCATCTTAAAATTAAAATAAATCTACCTCCACCACCAATTTTATAGACATAGACACACACACACACACACACACACACACTCACACCTACTGTACATTCATTTACTGGTTCTACTCATTGAGAAGATACTTCTGGGTCTCACATGTATAATTTCTTGCACTAGAATTCAAGCCTTTGACACTCCTAGTTCCAGTTGAAAGATGGATGTTGCATATTAGAATTCCAAGCCGAGATGTTTCATCACATGGAGAAATTATGTCACTTTCTAGCACAGTACAACAACTATACTTGCACTTTGCCCAACATCTTAACAGACTGGGCTTGGAGTTGGGGCAGTAAACGGTCAAGCAACAAGTCTAAATATCTGAAGTTCCTTAAGTGCATCAGATCATGAAACTCCGAAAGGAGCTAAATGTCTCAGTGATTTAAAGTGCTTGAGGCTTTAAGTGGTTCACTCAGAAGGCACACGGAGATAATTCTGAGTCCTTGTGTGTTTTTTTATCATCACTTGATCACAATCCCTCTAATGAGATGAAGGGCTTTTGCTCAGTGAAATAGGGACTCAAGCATGCTTAAAGCAATTGAATTATCTTTCTTTTGTACAGGTGCTTCACAGATTTGCTACCTATTATATCCCTCAGGCTTTGACTAGGGCAGGAACCCACTGGTCTTTTTCACTGCTGAAGCTCTAGGACCTCACATAGGGCTTGGTATATAGTCAAAGTCCAGGGGATATTTTTGAATAAATTAACAAATGAACTAAACAGGCAAAATGGTACTAGGAAGAACACTGAACTCTGATCCAGGACTTATTCTAAGTCCTAGCTTTAACTTTTTAGCTGTGTGGTGTCATCAGGGAGATCATTTAACTTCTCTGAGGCTCAATCACATCAGCCATAAAATAGGGATAAAACCCATTCTACATGGAGTTGCCAAAACACCATGGGAACTACTGTTTGAAACTGTTTGGAAATTGCAAGACATCCTAAAATATACACTATTTTTACTACTGAACTTGGTTACCAACCCAAAACACTATGAGGATTTCATTCTAATACAGATTTTAAGGTGCCAACAAAAATATTCTTTTTCTTCTGGGAAGAACATTGGGAGAAAACAACACAAAACAAAAACTTTTCATGATGATCTACAACCCACATGCTTTTATGTTTGAACTTCACTGCAAAACCAAATTCTTGTACCTATTAAAATTAATGGTGCCCATGTCTTTGACTCAACAACTCTACTTCTGGTACTCTGTATCCTATAGAAATGAATATGTATAAGGACAGCTATGTTTATAATGACAAAAGAAACAACTGGAAACAACCTGAATATCTATCAGCAAGCTATACATAAAGTATGATGTACCTACACTATAGAACTATACTGTCCAGTACAGCAGTCATTAGCCACATGTGGCTATTAAGTCCTTGAACTGTGGCCAGTTCAAGTCAATGTGTGCTGTAAGTGCGAAGTAGACACTGGATATCCAAGAATTAGTATGCAAAATAAGCACGTAACATGTCTCAATAATAATTTATTATATTAATGCAATGCTGAAATGATACCTTAGATGTAATGCATTAACTAAAATATAATATTATTAAATTTTCCTTTATCTTTTTTACTTTTTTAAAGCGTGGCCACTAAGTAAGTTTTAATCACCTTTGAGGCTTGCGTTGTATTCCTATTGGACAGTGTGCCATAGATCAGGAATTGGCGAATTCTTTCTATGAAGAGCCAGGGAATAAATACTTTAGGTTTTGTTGGCCATAAAGTTTCTGTTGCAACTACTCAGCTCAGTGGAGACACTATATAAACAAATGAGCAAAACTGGGTCACAATCAGACCTTATTTATGGACACTGAAATTTAAATTTCATATAATTTTTACATATCAGGAAATATTCTTCTTGATTGTTTCCGACCAATCTTAAAATGTAAAAAACATTCTTAGCTCACAGGTGGCAGGACAAATTTAGCCCACAAGCCATAGTTTGCCAACCACTGCTTTAGACTATTAAGCAGTATTGAAAAGAATGGACTAGATCTGTCTGTACAATATGTACTTTCTCTAAAACAGCCTACTGCAGAATATATAGAATGAGACTTCATACATGTAAAACAGAAAAAATATTTGTTTATATATTTACATAATTTTAAATGACCAGAGGGCCATGGAAGGAAGAATATACACCAATCTGTTTATCTAACCTGTTACCATTGGACAGAAGACTGGAGGGAAAGAGGAAGACATTTGTCTATGTCAAGTTTCCCTAATCAATGTAACTGATTATGACTCAATTAAAATCCTGATAAAATAAAATGTATTAATACCTAAATTTCAAAAAAAAAACCCACAAAAGGTCCACCCTATAGCCACAAGGACTTTATCACTGAAATGTTGATATCCATGCTTGTTTCCTCTGAACAAGTTTTCTGTTTAGCCTAACTACAAAAACTGGGAGAAAAACTTAGATCAGAACCAAAACGAATGGCAGAAAATATTTTTAAATCAAAATACAATTTCCATTCTTTGCATTGCCTTCCCATTTGTGCATGTAGTTTGCCTCAAATTCTACCCTTTATATTAGTAATACAACTAAATTTTAATTTAAATTAGTAACTACAACTAAGTAAAATACTTGGACGTTATCTGGGCTCTTGATAAAGCTACAATGTCCTCATAAGCTCTTATTTGTTCAGAGCATAAACAAAGTTGGTTTAGCACACACCTTTGTGTTCAGTTTGTACTAGTGATCTACTGCTGCATAGCAAATTACTGCCCGAATCTTAGGGGCCTAAAGCAAAAATAAAATGTGCTCCCTTACAGTTTTTGTACATCAAGAATTCAGAAGAAGCTAAGGGGCTGGTTCTGGCTTAGTCCCTCAAGAGGCTGTCAGGGAAACTGTCAGCCAGGGCTGCAGTCATCTGAAGGCTTGACTGGGGAGGATTCATTTCCAAGATGATTCACTCAGATGACTATTGGCAGAAGCCCTTGACCCATGGACCCCTCCATAAGGCTACTTAATATCATCCTAGCATGGTGGCTGGCTTCCCCTAGAAGGAGTGATACAAAAGAGGAAAGTGGAAGCTGCAATGCCTTTTCTGGCCTAGCCTTGAAGTCACACAGACACAGTTTCCTAAGGACATACAGGTCAGTTCTACTTAAATGTAGGAGGAAACTACACAGAGCATGAATACCAAGCAGCAAGAGTCACTGGGCAACAATTTACAAACTGGCTAACACACAGATGTTCAAAAACATTTCTAAAGATAGCCAGGAGCATGGCTTAAATCTAGCTGTTGACCATGTTTTACAAATGGAAATCTGATTTTAAAATATTTTAATTTTGTTGGTAGGAAAAAAAAAACATTGTTATATTAAAAGCGTACTTAACTATAACTTGTCAAATACAGGACAACCAACAAATCAGTGCTTTTAAAACACTTAGAGGACACAGGGTATTTTATACAAGCAAATTACCTATCTACATAAGCCACAAGCGCAAGTGAATAAATACAAGAAGGCATCAGCGGAGAAAATTTATGTTGTAAAAATTGCCTGCTTTAGCTCATTATTTTCTTGACAAAGTGGCACAGCATTAAAAAGTACCAAAAATCATTTGGTAAAAAATCAGGTCATTATCTAATACATAGAATATATTTTTGGAGAAAAAATATTTATGCAAAGAAAAAAGACTGGAAGGATATACGATGACATTAACAGTAGTCTCTGAGTGTTTGGATTGGACATGACTTTTTTCCTTTTGCTTGTATCTTTTTATTTAGGGTGTCCACGGAGAACACGCATCAATTACTTTTATAATGAGAAAAGACTCATGTAAAAATGTTCATGGTCTATTTTTCTGGCTGGCATTAAGGTACTTCTGTTCCTTAAACTGCCTTCTGAAGAACTGTATTCGAGACCCATAAATTATTCTTACAGACCAAGAAAGGATAAGTCTAACATTTACTCCTGAGGCTACTGGAAGCTAATTGCCAACAGGTGAAATAAGCGGCAAATTTACATGACCTTACTTTTATGCTCAATAAGGTCAAAAGTAAAGGTTTTGTATCCTTCTGGTCCATAAAATATGGATTACTATTTTCAAAATACATCAACAGTGGTAATAGCTATTCCCATTAGTCAGTCCTATAATCTTATGAAATACTGACATGACAAAACAATGCAACTGAGAAAAAACCAATAGAGCACACATTTTATTGACAAATAAATGCAGAGGCTTAAATTGACTCTCACCAGCTTTATACCTGATTGACACATTATCAGAAAAATAAAGATTTAAACTAGCCAAGATCAATGATTTCAAAATGATTCTTTAATGCTCCATCAGATCAAAATACAAATTCAATCCAATCATAATTCATATTTGAGTTCACACCACTTTAACAGTTACATTTTATGGCAAAGTGTACTTTAATTTTATATTCAAACCTTTTCCCAGCTTTTCTTAGAGAATTCACTTTTTAATTTATGATACTTCCTTGCTCAAGTCAAGCTTCATTCACTTTTAGATACTTTGGAAAAATAAATAACTGACATACTCTGCCATTCATGAGTAATGTACTGCCTGTAACTTAAGAAAATAAAATAGGTGGCCAAAGATATATATTTGTTTTAGAAATAAATATGTATCATATGCATAAGTAATAAAATAAAAATAAATTAGAAATATGTCATAAAAGTGCTTTCCTATTTTACTGAATTTAAATTATATACTGTAGTATATTGTTAGGTCATATACATCTTAAGAATGAATTACCTTAGTCGTGGCTTATGCTGGACATATAACTACATTGACTGTAAAGCATGGAAGTTAAGCCATATGTTTACATATTATTACAGACTGCTATTTCCAGTATATATCCATTAAAAAATACTTTCTTTCTTTCTTTTTTTTGGTGAAATACTATATGTCATCACAACTCTAATCAACAAAAAACTTGAAAAGCAAGGATTCCTCCACATAGCACTTTAACTTTTCTCCACTTCCTAGGTCATGATATAATGAGTACTCTTTATAACAAACAATAACAGTAATCATTTACTGGGTGTTTTCTATGTGTCAGGAACACTACACATACATTATTATTTCATTTAATCTCGTAACCTCCTGTCAAGGTGAAAACTATTATCTCCACTTTATAGATGAGGAAACTCACACTGGTCTGTACCCAAAGCCTGGATTCTGAACACACTTCCTTAAATATACTCCCTTAAGCATACTCCTCTCCATCTTAAGACCTGTGAGCTAAAGAGGCAAGTTATCTACCCCTGATACATCCAATATTCAGTGGTGGGACAAACACAGAATAACTGCTAAAGATGGTCCCTATTCATAAAGGTGGGACATGGGAGACTCACTGTCATCACTGTTCCACTGCAGTTCTAAAATTAAAACATCTGGGCTTCCCTGGTGATGCAGTGGTTAAGAATCCACCTGCCAATGCAGGGGACACAGGTTCGAGCCCTAGTCTGGGAAGATCCCACATGCTGTGCAGCAACTAAGCCCATGCACCACAACTACTGAGCCTGTGCTCTAGACCCTGTGAGCCACAACTACTGAAGCCCACACACATAGAGCCTGTGCTCTGCAACAAGAGAAGCCACTGCAATAAGAAGCCCGCACACCACAACGAAGACTAGCCCCCGCTCACCACAACTAGAGAAAGCCCGTGCGCAGCAACAAAGACCCAACTCAGCGAAAAATAAATAAAAATAAAATAAATAAATTTATTTTTAAAAAATCCTTTGATTGGACCTTAGTCCTGGGAATTTTTTACCATATCCCTTAGTTCCAGCCTCTGGGTCCGATTTCTTTTTCCATAAAATGGAGCCCACGTTAGCAGGAAGGAAGCCTGCTTCCTTCCCACAGAGTCTTTTTCACTTTTATTATCTCTATCCCTTTGTACTTGTCTCTATCCCTTTTTCACTTTGCACTGTGTCTATCCCTTTCACTACAGACTGATATAACGCTTTTAAAATTTTTGTGTATTTTTACGAATCAATTTATAATCCACCCTGTTAGACAAAAGTTGTCATACTCACAAATCTCTCAAGATGAGCCGTTCTCTACATTGGGGTTTCCTGTAAGGTTGGTATGAGATAACACCTTTAAGAAACTTTAAATCCCTACTGTCTTAATAAAAGGTTTTTATAGTCACACTCGTGGTTTTTACCTTTATAAAATTTTTTTTACATTATCCTGAATTTGATTTCCACCTGGAAAACAGCTCCTAGTCTGACAATTGTAGAGAGTCTGGAATGAAAAAGTTTTACGTTTAAACTTCGCAAAGCCTTGCTCCTTTATGTTTCCCCTAAGTTTCACTTGAAAACTATACAAGTTCATTAGGTACTTTTCCCATTTATCACATTACTACAGGTGAAGTGTTGATAAACTTTCCACCACGACGTAACAAGAGCTCTTGACTTTCAGCTTCCAGTATCATTTTCTTTACTTTTCTTAAGACTTCACTAATAGCCTCTTTGAGGGTCCTAAGATTTTAGTTACCCATATACCACTCTCAAGATTCTCCTCGAGACCCATCATATCTCCACGAAGAGTGTCTTCATGGCCCTTCCAACTCTATTACTGAGTCCCAAAGCCACTTCCACACATTTGAGATTTTTGTTATGTTTCTCTTCACTTCAGTACAAAATATATTCCTATTATTATGATTAAACACTTATTTACCCCAAAACTTACTGGCATAAAACAATCAGTTATTGTGCTCACAGAATTGCGACAGGACACTGCAAAGGTGGCCTGCCGCTGCTCCATGGTTTCCTAGACATCAGAAGGAAGACTCCAAGGCTGGAGGGAATAGTCACTGAAGGCTCAGAAGTCTTAACTGTTGTTTAAGAGTTAATCTTGAGGTTTCCCTGGTGGCGCAGTGGTTGAGAGTCTGCCTGCCAATGCAGGGGGACACGGGTTCGTGCCCTGGTCCGGGAAGATCCCACATGCCGCGGAGAGGCTGGGCCCGTGAGCCATGGCCGCCAGGCCTGCGCGTCCGGAGCCTGTGCTCCGCAACGGGAGAGGCCACAACAGTGAGAGGCCCGCGTACCGCAAAAAAAAAAAAAAAGAGTTAATCTTGGGCTATTACCAAGGACACCAGCACATGGCTCTTCCACATGTCTTGTACTTCCTCACAACATGTTTCATGGATTCTCACAACATGGAGTACACGTCTTGTACTTCCTCACAACATGTTTCATGGATTCTTGAGAAAGAGCAAGGCCAGGCAGAAGCCACATGCCCTTTAATGAATGAGTCCTTTTATGGAAGTAGACTCAATGCCGTGTCTGCCATTATCTATTGGTTGAATTACAGAAGTCCACGCAGTAAAGGTGAGAGAAGAAAGACATCACCCATGATGGAATGGTGTCTGTCTCATACTGTAAAAACAGCACGTGGGACGGAAAATATGGAGACGTGGCCATTATGGAAAGTCCAATCTGCTATAGCAAGTTTGGAAATCTGTTTGATTAGGAACAATTTTATGTCTATAGACTGTAATCTATAAAAATCTATAAATTTTTTTTTTTTAGCTGTGTCCCCCACATCAGCAGGCGGACCCTCAACCACTGCGCCACCAGGGAAGCCCTATAAAATTATTGAATAAGATGCCCTGGCTGGATTAAACACCTAAGTCTGACCACTAGCTGGGTCATCCGGAACAAGATTATATTCCTTTGTAGGTCTCAGTATCATTACTTATTAAAAAATAGTATTATTATTTATAAAAGAGATTTTTAAAAATAATTGATCTCTAAGGTTCTTTCCACATCGGGCTTCCCTGGTGGCTCAGTGGTTAAAAATCCACCTACCAATGCAGGGGACATGGTCCGGGAAGATCCCACATACCGTGGAACACCTAAGCCCGTGCTCCACAACTACTGAGCCTGTGCTCTAGAGCCCACGAGCCACAACTACTGAGCCTGCGTGCCACAACTACTGAAGCCCACACACCTAGAGCCTGTGCGCAACAAGAGAAGCCACCGTAATGGGAAGACCACGCACTGCAACAAAGAGTAGCCCCTGCTCGCCGCAATTAGAGAAAGCCCACACGCAGCAACAAAGACCCAAGGCAGCCAAAAAATAAATAAGTTCTTACCATGTCAAACATTCTATAACTCATCTATTTTAAAAGATGCACAAATGTTTTCCATCAGTTGCTATCTGTGTGATTTTTGTTACTTAACTTTGTTTAAGCATCAGTATCCTCATCTGTGAAATAATTATAATATAGTTTCCCTCTTAAGGTCGTTATGGGAGTGAAATTATATAATATAGAAAAGCTTAGAGTAAAACGTAGAATATAGTAAGTACTCAATATATATTGCCTATTATTTAATAGAGTATGAAGTCACCATACTAGTTTGGGAAACAAATAAGTTACAAAAGAGGCGACTTCTATTAAAATATTAACTGAGATATGTATAAATCCAATCTCAAATGTGAACAGAAATTATTCAAGTTTCTAATTTTTAATAGAAAATGTTTATTGATATCAGGTCTGGTGTTAAAGATTTACACACATTTTATGCTTACATAAACAGTGTAAGGCAGTTTTTAGAATTAAAAATTACTACCTTTACCTACCCTGTGAAATATTACTTTCCACACTGCTATATATTCTCCATATTTTTAATACATTTCACTTTCTTGCACTACCAGATATATTAGGCAAGAGTGTTTAAGAGATACTGAGGGTTATTAATAGACATCATTAGTAATAAACCACAATGTTAATTTCACGCCCCAAATGCCTCTTATCTTGCTCCTGATTGAAAAGAATTCCTTGTCTGGCCCTCTCAGCCTTATGTCACCCCAGAGCGTAGCCAAGGATTGGTTCCCTTTCTTAAAGTGTTAGACAATCCAAAGGAGAGTAGGAAAGGGCAACCTTTCAAATGAGGGTTTCTAAAACACGAGACAAGATTACTAAAAGGAGAGGGACAAAGAAAAATCTCCTAATCATATGATATCCTTATTCCAATCCTTGTCTTTGTCATTACCAAGCTACTTTTATCCCTTTCTAAAAAAATTAAAGATTAGTATATAATGTTATATAAGTTTCAAGTCTACAACACTGTAATTCAACATCTGTATACACTACAAAGTGATCACCACCAAAGGTATAGTTACCAACCATCACCATACATTTGACCCCCTTCACCACTGTGGAAAACAGTATGGAGATTCACCAAGCTACTTTTTAAAAATATGAAATGGTTGAATGGGCATCATCAGAAAATCTACAAACAACAGATGCTGGAGAGGGTGTGGAGAAAAGGGAACCCTCTTGCACTGTTGGTGGGAATGTAAATTGATACAGCCACTATGGAGAACAAGTATGGAGGTTCCTTAAAAAACTAAAGATAGAATTACCATATGATCCAGCAATCCCACTACTGGGCAGATACCCAGAGAAAACCATTATTCAAAGAGACACATGCACCCCAATGGTCAATGCAGCACTATTTACAATAGCCAGGTCATGGAAGCAACCTAAATGCCTATCGACAGACGAATGGATAAAGAAGATGTGGTACATATATACAATGGAATATGACTCAGCCATAAAAAGGAACGAAACTGAGTCATTTGGTGAGACGTGGATGCACCTAGAGACTGTCATACAGAGTGAAGCAAGGCAGAAAGAGAAACACAAATATCGTACATTAATGCATGTATGTGGAACCTAGAAAAATGGTACAGATGAACCGGTTTGCAGGGCAGAAGTTGAGACACAGATGTAGAGAACAAACGTATGGACACTAAGGGGGGGAAACCGTGGTGGGGTGGGGATGGTGGTGTACTGAATTGGGCGATTGGGATTGACATGTATACACTGATGTGTATAAAATTGATGACTAATAAGAACATGCAGTATAAAAAAACAAACAAAAAAACCCCAACTAATCCTAAACTTTCTTTGGGTTATTTGTATGGAAATATGTTAATATAAATGTTTCAGATATTACATGAAATTTCTAAAAATCTTTAAAAAAAAAAAAAAATATATATATGAAATGGTTTAAAAAATTAAATTGGTTTCTTACCACAGTACTTTTCAGAGCTAACATTTGAGAATCTCCAAGCAGGGTTCATGAAGAATACGCAAGTATATTTAACATTGAAATTCATTTTTATTTTTCTTTCTGGACTAGTATTCATTGGAATACTAGCATTCATTCCGGAGTGTTGGGGTGGACTTAACAATAATTCACACAGTGGTGTCAGCTGATCAGATGGAGAAATGGTAGTTTTGATTTGGAAAGAGAGTAAGGGTTATGGAGGCACTTCCGTGGTAGACAGTCCCAGGTTGGGCGGCAACCGAAGTACTCCCAACATCAGTATCCGCAGGAAGACAATAACGCCTGGAAACGGGGAACAGGAAGAGCAAAGGTCCCCCAAATAAGTTTATCTCACTTTATACTATTTTCTTTGATCCTACAAACTTCTCCAGGCCATTCAATTTATTCAACAAGTGAACTCTAAAACTGCTTGATCCAGGGACTTCATCCAGTGCCAACTGATCCTTGTACTCAAGAGTACGAACTATCACCAAAAAATGTGGGGCATAGACTAATTCAAGGTCAAGTAGGTTTTTATCCCAACTTGTCTATGCTAAACTATCATAGGCACTTCCATCCCTTTTTGTTAATAATTTTTTTAAAAGATGTTGAAACCCTCTATCTCACCTGTGGTATGTTGGGAAGTGGAGCCACTATCAACCACTCAGATCTGCCTTTGGTTCAGGTGGAGGAAATGACGACATATGGCCTTCCTAGCTACCATCCTGCACTAGGGGTTCATTGATTTCTGACTGTTTACGATGCCAAGCCCAATAAACCCACCGTGGGCTCTTCTCTGGATTCTGCTCCAGTCTCCCTTAGAAGGAGGAACGTAATGAGAGGAGTCTGAAAGTTAAAAAAAATAATAGTGACAATATAGCTTTGGCTATGAACAATTTATTCTTCCTTTTTGAATAAAAATAAATGACATATTATTTGTGAAATTTTGAATTAGATACTAAATTCTCAGAGACATAGAAGCTCACTGTCTTCAGGGCGGATAGTCTTGGTCATTATTTAAAACACTCACTGACATAAGGATAACAGACGCTGTCTATCTTTGACATTTCAAACTGTTCCACTTAATTTTACTTGATTAAAATTGTCACTTTTTTTAGCCTTGCTCAGCTTTCCACAATTGATCATGCCATACATATCTGTGAGTGCAAAGAACAGAGAGAAAGAGAGAAATTTTTCAATCCAAAAAAATTATATGAAACTCCCTTTTCCTAGATAACTTTTATAGTAAAATGTACTTAATGAGATGTCTACTGTACTTACTTTTAGGCAAATTTCATAGAGAATTGGACTCTCAATTTTGGTAGGTACCGTATTTTAATAGTCTAATCACGAAAGAACGCTTATGTGTCAGATAAAAAGGTTCTCAACTAACGTTAGAAGGCTTAGGACTTTTTAATATATGTATGGGATTCTGCAAACACCTACTGAATGAGCTTTTCAAAAACATATATGTATCTTCCCCAAACGGTGTAAATCTGTGATTAGTCACACCTCTAACTTAACAGGTCTATTCATTAGCTCATTCAGCACATATTTACAGAATATCCATTCTGAGCCAACTACTTGGATATTGATTGGAATTGAAGAGAAATACATTCATTAACTTCATTCATTCATTCAACACATCTTACGAGCTCTATGCTACATGCTAGAGATACAACGGTGAATGAGACAAGATACAGTCTGGGGAGATCGACAATCAAATAATCACAGTCATGAATCCAAGAAATGAGAAAAAGTTCAAGCAACTGAAACCGGGACAGTTAGTGAC
Organism: Neophocaena asiaeorientalis asiaeorientalis; assembly: GCF_003031525.2. NCBI lineage: Eukaryota > Metazoa > Chordata > Mammalia > Artiodactyla > Phocoenidae > Neophocaena > Neophocaena asiaeorientalis. Next base: position 10,875,545 of record NW_020173397.1, read on the forward strand.
TTGACCAGGGCATTAAGTTAGTTGGTAAACCAGCTCCCCAGTCATATCTCCTGATCCTGTTCAGAGGTAACAATACTGATAATGGCTCCCACTGAGTGCCAGGTGCTGTGACGTGTGCCCATTTCATTCCCACAGATAATGATTCCATTTCACTCTGACAATGTCTCAAAACTATTTTAGAAAGGAAATCTTCAGAGGTCCTCCAAAGCCTCCAGGTTTTAACCTTTCTGTTCCTACCCTCCTCCCCCCACCCCTCCCCTGCCCCACAAACCTGGTGGCACCTTAGAGGTTTCCAACCCCTGGCTCAGATCCCTAACCAGGTGACATGTGAGTAGTTAATGTCCTATGGAACTATCACCAGAATGCTGGTTTCCAAGTCTGGCTGAACACCAAAATCACCTGAGAGTGCTTAAAAACTGAAGTTTCCCAGAAAACCATAATCTAGGATAGCTGTTACCAAAATATGGTCCCCAGTCCAGCATCATCATCATCATCTAAGAACTTAACAGAAATGCATAATCTTACAATTCAAAAAGATACATGCACTCCTATGCTCATAGCAGCACTATTCACAATAGCCAAAACATGGAAACAACCTGAATGATGTCCATCAACAGATGAATGGATAAAGAAGATGTGGTACATATATACAATGGAATACTACTCAGCCATAAGAAGAATGAAATAATGCCATTTGCAGCAACATGGCTGAACCTAGAGATGATCATACTAAGTGAAGTAAGTCAGAAAGAAAAAACAAACACCATATGACATCACTTTTAGGTGGAATCTAAAATAAGACACAAATGAACCTACCTATAAAACAGAAACAGAATCATGGACATAGAGAACAGAGGTTGCCAAGGGGTAGGGGGATGGGGGAGAGATAGAGTGTGAGGTTGGGGATCGCAGATGTAAGCTTTTACATATAGAATGGATAAACAACAAGGTCCTACTGTATAGCACAGAGAACTATATTCAATACCCTATGATAAACCATAATGAAAAAGAATATTAAAAAAAGAATGTATATGTGTGTGTGTGTGTGTATATATATATATATATATATATATATATATATATATATATATAT
>NW_020173397.1:10876968-10887822 GCF_003031525.2 Neophocaena asiaeorientalis asiaeorientalis
TATATATATATATGTATAACTGAATCACTTTCCTGTACAGCAGAAATGAACACAACATTGTAAATCAACTTCACGTCAATTAAAAAAAGAAACACAGAATCTTGGGCCCCACCCCAGATGCACTGAATCAGAAAATCAGTGGGTACAGCCTAGTAATATGTGCTCTAACGAGCACTCTGGACAATTCTGAGGCAATAACCAGTTGATCTTGAATTTACGGGGTAGGTGCTAGGAATTACTTTTTTAGCACCCCAGGTAATTTTGAAGACGAATGAGTTTGGGAACAAAAAGGAGAGTATTCCTCACAGCTCAAAACACCATTTGGAACGCCCCAGAAAGGTGAGATAAACAATGTACCAAACAAAATAATGGATAAAACCTTGAGGAAGAAGAAGAGTAGAGATATTTGCCAGAGAATTCACAAATTGACGGGTACTGCTAGCAACTGCAGTACATTCAAAAGTTACACTATAGGGACTTTCCTGGTGGAATGGTGGTTAAGAATCCGCCTGCCAATGCAGGGGACACGGGTTCGAGCCCTGGTCTGGGAAGATCCCACATGCCACGGAGCAACTAAGCCCGTGTGCCACAACTACTGGGACTGCGCTCTAGACCCGCGAGCCACAACTACTGAAGCCCACGCGCCTAGAGCCCGTGCTCCACAACAAGAGAAGCCACCGCAATGAGAAGCCCGTGCACCACAACAAAGAGTAGCCCCTGCTCGCCACAACTAGAGAAAGCCCACGCACAGCAACAAAGATCCAACACAGCCCCCCAAAATAATAAATAAATAAATAATTTTAAAAAGTTACACTATAGGGTTTTTTTTAAAAACACATTTATTTTGCAAAATGATCCTATTTTGAGACCTACAGACTTAACCTTTTAAAGTTATCTATCCTAAAGCCATGATTTTTAAAAGAAAACAATTTAAAGAATACATGCCTGAAATCGAAAAAAGTGTTCTGTTAAATAAATGTTCTGATAAAAAGCCAGAGCTTTTTGTCTTGGATAAAATATACGGCGTTTTTTTCTATTTACATTTAATGTTAGTTTAAAGTATTACTGTGTTTTAAGTGTTCATAACATGATTACCTCTGTTAATTAAGCATATCTCTCTCCTTTACGTTCTTTAATAATTGAAAATTAATAGGAAAGAGGTAAGATCTAGAAAGACCATCACATTCTTGATTGCAGACTGCATATAGTACAGGTGAAAATAAAACCTTTAATGGCTAAGACTTTTACCCCTTGTTGATTGCAAAAGAGATGTCCCACAGAAGCATGCTAGTAAGGTACACTTTGGAACCGAACAGATACTTGCTAAATCCCAGGTCTGTGGAGTCCCTGGTTAATAACACGGTCCCTCTGTGTCTTGTATGAGTTTCATGCATGTGTCTGGACTGTGTCAAGTGCTTTACATGTATAATCCGCCCCCCAAAAAAAACCCAGTGTGAGTGCTGGATCATTAGAATACCCACCTCAGGTAAGAGAACTGAACGTTAAAGAGGGGAAGCCACTCGGCTGACTCAGCTGAGCCCAGGAGGCCTGCGTGCAGCCCATGTCCCCTCCCTGTCACCACCCTGCCTCCTCAGGCCTAACATGGCACCGGGAACATGACACGTATCAGGAATGCTCAGGAAATGCAGGGCTGTTTTGTTTGTTTGCTGTGCGCATGGCTTTTGTCTGCCCTGGCTTAAAACTTAAAGAGCCCCAAGGTATGGAAAAGATAAACGTATTTCAAATTTTAAAACCATACTCAACTATGAACTATGCCTAAGAAAGTCCAACAAAGTTCTTATTTTTCTCATGATGATTACTCTGATGCTTTGTTAAAAGATCAAATGTGAAAATTCTTTAAAATAAACATTTATTGCTTTGGCTTCCCTTGGTACACTAAAAACATCCATATGGCACAATCAGGGCTGTCCTATTTCAACCTGATTCACTGAAGAAGGGGGTAGATTTTTCTAGACATTTTCCCAACTCAGGGCTTATCCGAAGTATGGCTGGTAAGGGGAGAAGGAAGGCTGCCTTCTAGTCTATCTTTGCTTTAGCACATCCCTGACTCAGCATCTACACATCACTAGAATGTGATGTAAGAGGGAGCCAAGCGCTAGAACCTTCTCTCCTGGGGTGTGAATATTCTAAAACCAATCCCGGTTTAGCTAGCTTAGTCAAAAAGATCTTGGAGTCTCACCCCCAGGACACTTGCTTAAGCATGGAAGCAGAGCCACTTTCAGTTTGAGCGTGCACGTGTGTGTGTGTGTGTGTGTGTGTGTGTGTGTGTGTGTGTGTGTACTCCAGCTGGCACTGGTGCAAGATACAACTCCAAATTGTGAGCATAAAGCAGGCAACTACTGTCATCATGATATGCCAAGAAGAAATCAGGCTTTGACAATAAATCGAATATAAAAACCTGTATCCAGCTCTTGGGCTTGGTTTTCTTGGGAAAATGCAGATTCCTCACTCCAGCTTAGCATTCACTGATGTGGAGTCTCTCAGCACTTTGCCTGACCAGCTCGCCTCCTAAAACGCAAATTCCTAAATGCCATACACATCCCTGTGCTCCATTGTGAACTCCTCACCTTGTTCTGAAGCTGCCACGGGAGATGTCTTTTGTGACAAGTGTGGGGAAAATGTAGCGAAGAGTTAAAAGTGAATCTCTTACCTCTTTGAACTGTTTTCTTCGTACTTCATGTACACAGATATACTTTTGATGTGTTAACTAGAAAATCTGACTAGAAAAGAACAAAGCAGCTGTCACTGGGAGGAAGACACTGACAAAAAAAAACCACACAGCCCTTTATTGAAGAACTGTCAAGCCCATCCTACAGCACTGGGGTTGTCTGCAGTATTTATCAAAGACCTAGATCTGATGCAGGAAATTAAAAAAAATAATAATAATAAATCTGTCCACTGAACATTTATTAAAGGAATCTGAAATTATATTACATTAAAAATAACGAAAATGGACATTTTAACAATTCAGACACAAGGTTGTTTTTATTAAATATATATATATATTATTTGTGTATCCATGTGCATGCTTTTCTAACCACAAAAATACACATGTATATATAGAGAATACAGGTATATATGTCCATAACATGTCTACATAAAAATTAAAAGCAGGTATATTTTTTTTCACTATGAAGGAACTCTTAATGCATTTAAATGCTTTATATCAAAGTTACTTTCATTTGAATATTATATATAAAATCGAATCTTTTCATTATTTCTGAAATTAACTTAAACAAGGTCCTTCCAGGCAAATGATTTCTTCATTTCATGTTGCTCTACTGACTTACAATATTTTACTGAGTATCATTCCCAGCTTTAAATAATATACACGCTTGGCTTGACTCCAGGTCTTTACATACTGATTATAAATTTGGGCTCAGTTCTAACTACTGTATTGCATGGAATTTAATAACCTTTTTCTAAGCAAAAATGCTGTATTTAATGAGTGGGTTTTTTTTTTTTTTTTTTTTTACAAAATCCCAATAGCATGAACATGAGGAAAAAAGAAATCCATTAAAGAGCATACAGGAAATAAAATGCTCGACACAGCTAGAAACTGTCCAGGTATTCAAATGAATGTGTTTCCTTGTATTATCAGGTCACAGTGACAGATTATAAGATAGAACTTCAGGCCTGAGCCTTCAAATCTTAGCTTTATCACTCAAGAGTTGTATGACACTGGGCAGGTTATCTAACTTCCCTGAGCCTCAGTTTCCCCATCTACATAAAAGAGAAGTATCTACCTCACCAGGGTTCTTCAGACTAAAAAGACAGGGGGATGTTCTCAAGATGAAATAAGCTGGGGAAATGCAGCATGGAACAATTCATTCTACATCGAACAATGGAGAATAGAGCGCAGAACAGAATGCAGAGCTTCTCAGAGCCTTTCATAGGCTCATGTATCTTTTCAATCACAAATATAATTCAATATTTAGACATCCATAGAATTATTTGACCTGGAACCCTTTTATGATGAGTATTTCGGGAGATAAGTGTTTCCCAGAACACAGTCTGAAAGGGGGGAAGAGGTTGTAAACGGCATCTTAGGTCAAAAGAAACCCTTTTATGGTACACTTGGACTCGTGTGTATAAAGACCATGCCATAAGAACTGGGAAACTCTGGTAACTCAGGTCACTGTTGCTTCAGTTGCAAAGTGACTTCCATGGCCTGAATTGACAAGTTTACTCTTCCTGTATCCATTGAGAAGAAACGCTCTGCAGGACAAATTATTAAGTAAATACGTTGTTCGGAACTTTTTTTAAAGTAAGATTTGAGATTCCCCGGTGTGGGAGTAGGGGTGCAAAATAGGTGAAAAGGATAAAGAGATATAAATCTCCAGTTATAAAATAAATAAGACACAGGAATGTAACACACAGCGTAAAACATATGGTCAGTAATGGTGTAATAACTCTGTATGCAGACAAACGGTCATTAGACTCATTGTAATGATCATTTAATAATGTACGTAAACATCAAATCACTATGTAGTACACCTAAAAGTAACATAATATTGTATGCCAACTATATCCCAATTGAAAAAAGAATTTGAGATGCTATTTCAAGTGGCTTATATGCATTTTTGTATCTAAACATTTATCAAGTTGGACTATGGACCAAGTAAGTAACTCAATTTAGGACAAGCACTGGGTAGGATTTTGATGGCCAGTGAGATGAGTTTTACAGTCTTTTCCCCAAAAATGAAACAAAAAGGAAGATTGGGGTGGGGGGCGTGTAGCTTAAGTCCATAATTTCTTGTTTACTTTCAATTCTCAAAAGCCAAAATATTGCATTGAACAAGGACTTTATCAATCTGTCTAATTTAACTTTTCTATCATTTGAAGAAAGAATCGATGATTAATTTCTCTCCTTTTTGAAAATTCTGTCCTCTGAAAATTCCAACATTTTCAAAGGATCTGATAAATAATACCAAGTTCACTGGCATTTCAAACAGACAAGACACTTATCTATTTTAAACCATTATGAATGTCATATTTCCATTCAAACTTGAGATCACATTTTCAGCTACCAACCAACTATGGAAAAATCTTTCAGACAACAATAACCTCTTAATTGAAGATTTCTCTTAAAATCATTTTTATAGAATAATGTGGGAGTTCTCCTCCTGAAAAACAAAATTACTTTTAATGAAGCAGTTCAAAACCAGGGCAGAGAAAGAGCAAAGAGTTTCCTTGAGGTTCTGGTGACAGTTTACATAAAAAGATGTTTTATTTTCTCTTTGCAGGGTGTACACCATCATTTTGTCTTATTATTCCTGACATTCAGTTCATCATATTAGCATCTTTGTGGGAAACAAGAAAGCAATTAAGGTTTTTGCTCTTTATTCTTTGGGAGACAGAGATTTGCTTTCCCTCAAAACTCTTAATGATGAGGCAGATCTGGTCAAACACCAAATGCACGGATTTTAAAATGCAATAAAGATAGAGCTTTAATAATTTTCAATTACAGTTATTCTGCAATAATGTTAGCAAATCTCATCTAAAAAGTAAATTATTCATTGAATAGGAAATGGGAAAGCCTTGGGATTGTGTGACTTTCCCATTTAAAGTTTCACTAAGATTCTCCTTGATAAGGTCCTTTTAAAAGATTACATATTTTATACTTTGTTTCTATCCTTTTTCTTCATTCATGATGCTGTTTCTACTTTTTAATATACTTTTCTAACAAAACACGGTAGTTATAGAGCGGCCATTCAGAGAGATCTATTCAGAATAAGTATTCATTCACTTGCTGCCAGAAATACTGATAATATGATATTTTTTATTTAGTTTTAAGAATACATTTTTCATTTTAAGCAAATGAGACTTAGAACCAAATAAAAAAACTGTCAATGGCTTTCATTTGAAAATTGGTAGGAAAAATTCTTTCGTGTTGCCTTTGCATTAGCGAATCTTCCCTTTCACGTAAATAAATAGGTCATTTATTGGAAAGTACATAGAATACAGCAAAACTACAGAATCCCAGAAAATATTTTAAATCAAAATATGATAAAATGAAAAAAGGCAACAGACATTTTTCTTTAAAAAAAGAGAATCAATGCCTTTCTCATTAAACTTCAAAACACATCATTAACTTAGTCACTTGCTATATTCCCTTTGCAATAATTTCCAATATTTGTGCTCAGATAAATGTTACATTCTTTATAATCTACCTCCTCACTCTCCTCTCTTTTGCCAGGAATTTAGTTACACTTGTTAATCTTCCTGTCTTAAAGTTGAAGGGGGTGTCACAAATTTAACTTGGTGATTAGCTTTGTACAAAACTCTTGCAATGAAACTCGTGACTGCAAGACTTTGTGTGCAGAATTCTAGAACATATTCCAAACTTTCACAAGATTTATGGGAAGTGTTCTTGAGTTCAATACCACCTAAGTCTGAACTTTTCATCCAGTGAACATCACCAATTTATCTCACAAACCCAAGCCAACATGTTTGAGATGGCAATGCTGTAGGAAATTCAGTGGTTTCTGCTGACTATTATTTTAAGTTCATGGATCTTTTGTTTGTTTGTTTATTTCAAATCTTGTTTAAGGAAAGAATTTGTTTATCCACTTTAATGGGAAACTAGATTAGGGCAAGATTAAGTGAATTAACTCCAGTATCTGTAGACCCTGTTCCAACTGGAATAAGAAATCCCTTCTAACTGCCTCCATCTACTAACTTCACTCACTCCATTTTATACAATGCTACGGGTTTATTACAATGGCAGATACTTTAATGAGAAAACAAAAGAAACGGAATCCATATTTTTCCTTAATGAGCATCTCTCAGCACCACCTCTCTGTACAAGACATGGATGCTTAAATCTTCACAACCTTAATTTAACTTACATACTTAATATATCTTTAAGTATGAATCAATACATAAATATTAGAGGAACAATCTTTTTCATGAAATTATTCATAAAGAATGTTTGTAGTATTAACTTTTATTTTAGAAACCTTTTTGGAAAGCTCTTTAATAACGAAAATTAGGTAGACCTAATATGGCAATTACAGTGGATGGGTCTTAGGGGTCTAAGAGACACAGGTTCAAATTCTGGCTTGACCAATTACCAGCAAGCTTTAACTTCGCATCTCTGGACTTCTGTTTCCTTTTTTTTTGTGTGTGTGTGTGGAAATGGAGATAGCAGTCGTAGCAACCTCATGGATTACTGAAATGATTAAGGAGTATAAAGTTCTCAGACCAGTACCTGGCATACAGCAAGCACTTAATGAACAGGAGCTACTGACTAGCGAATTATTGAAATGAATAATCAGAAGTAATAAGGCATCTTTTGCAATCTTGTCAAAGTTGACCTGGGTCAACAGAAGTTATGGTCTTATGTGAGATTTAGTCTCCTTCAAATCCACCATTGTATATTTGATCCCATAACTCTCCGTATGATTTGCATGGCTCTATTCTTTATTGCTCTCCCTCTCCCTATCTCTAGGAAAATATGGACACAAGTTTCATTGATATGACAAGATTATTGTTGGTGACTATAAAAATGCTCAGCAAAAAAACATGAAAGTGCTACCTGCCCACACTAAAAGGAAGAACGTCCTAAAGTACGCTACATCTTAAACCAAATATGAGTATTTATTTAAAATCTCCACTTGAATAATTAATATCTTTACATAGAGTGATACCTTGAACCCTACACTGCGCTTGAATCAGTGTGGAATATTTTTTATCACAGAGATTCATTGTTCATCATCTCTACTTAACTTTGTCAAAGATATTTTCTTCAAAATCTTTTCCCAATGTCTTGATTTATAAAATATTCTACTTTTCTCTGACTTCATTTTTTGGTTCAGAGATATGAATGAGAAAAAACTAAAGAGAGGCACCCATGAGCCCTGAAATATATCTGTGGGCATTTGGTGAAACTAAATGACTTCTACCCCCTTTAGCTTTAATGAGTCTCTTGACAAATACTGTAAATACAGAAGTTACTAAAATGCCTTTGATTCGTGTTCTTTGATGCCCATTTGCATAAAGAACTTTTGACTACTTCCCTTTGAATTTTTATTTACATTCTGCTGTATTTACAAAAAAGGTTTAGTTGGAGAAAAGAAAACTACCCAATATTTTCTACCTGAGGCCAAAAGGAACATGCAGCTAAGAATAAAGGATCTAGACATCTTATCAATTCCTCTTGAGAGTCCAATAAGGTGAGAAACACTGGGTAACCTACTCTTTGTAATGCTCAACAACATGTAAGGTAAGATTTGGTTTTAAACATTCTCATCAGGGACACACACAAGTAGACCAGCACACACCAGAGATTTAGATTCATGGGGTTCACAGGCTACTCAAGGTTCAATCCCTCTTCCCACAATCTCCTATGGTGGGTGTAAAACTGAGATGAACGAATTGGCGCTTCCAATTTGATCCATTCGTCAATTCCAACCTCATCAGGGAGCCCTGTTGTCTCAGTCAGGTTGCTATAACAAAACACCATAGACTGAGTTACTACAACAACAGACACTTATTTCTCACAGTTCTGGAGGCTGGAAGTCCAAGATCAAGGTGCTGGCAGATTCAGCTCCTGGTGAAGATCCTCCTCCTAGCTTCACACCTTGGGCTCACAAGGCAAAGAGAGAGAAAGCTCTGATCTCCCTTCCTCTTCTAAGGACACTAATCCCATCATGGGAGCTCTACCCTCACGACTTCATCTAAACACAATTACCTCCCAAAGACCCCACGTCCAAATACCACCATATGGAGGTTAGAGCTTCAACATATGAATGGGGGAGGGCCACAAACATTCAGTCCATAACACCTCTTGCAATGTATCAGTGTACCGTACCTCACTTCCAAAACTCATAGCAGGAGACACACTCGTATACATCATTTTTCATTTATGAGTGTGCTAGACCAAATCCCTTACGGCCAGCTCTTCCTTCATTAGTTGAATCAGTGGTCAAGTAAAATATAAATAATGATGTCTTGAGATAAACATTTAGCCAGACTTGATTACCTACATTTTCAAAAGCCACCTAATTTTGTCTCTGCATATGTATTGATTTTATGTGATTGTAAATTTGGTTTGTGTGCAGTTACATGAATGTACCCTGGCCTATTATTTACTCTGGCTTTTAAGAACTATGTACATGATCAAAATATCAACAGCCTAATAACATGGGAAAATTGATTTAGCGAAAACAAGAAAACAAGAGAGTATGTCATAGCATTATCACAGCTAATTAATGCCTTCATGCCTTTTAAATTTCCATTTTATCATTAATTATGGTGTGGTAAAACCTAATTAAAATAACTCTACCATATGCTGTCATATGTGTCCATTTTGTTCTGAAAGGAGATGTATACGTCCTTTCATATGCATTATTCTCAGCCATCTGTGAAAACTAATCCTGTGGCAAACACCAACCAGCAATTCTTCAATTTGATGCTATAAAACGTTAAAATACTTGGAATCCTACATCCAGCCATGTTCAGTTGCCATTATTTCTTGTTCACAGAAGGTACTCAATACTCCAGAATGTGTGTGTGTGAGTTTGGGCCAGTCTATCATGAAAAGGGAGTTTTAGTGACTTCCTTAGGACTCTCAAAGATTAAAAAGAAATCAAGCCCACTATGTCAGCAGCTGCCTTTGTATTCAACATCTGTCTTTTGAAAGACTGCATCACTGGAATTTTTTAAACCAGTGTAACTATCAGACTGTCAACTGGCAAATTGATTCATTTACACTAATTGTGCTTATGAAAATATTTGGATTTATTTCTCCCATTTTATTTTGCAAATAGAAAATATTTGCCATGATTTCCCTTTGCCCCTCCCAAACCAAAAAAAGTTTTTTGAATCTTAAATTTTTACCATGCTTTCTGAACAAAGCACAGAAAATTTTTAGATATAGCCAAGGGCACTTGAACTTTGCTCATTCACATTCTGTTGTGGAATATGGCAGCTCCACACTGTTTTTTTTACCCTCTACCATATTAGCCTTTTCCCCCATACCAATATCCTTTCAAGCAACTCACATCATTTCCCACATCTTGGTTCACCAATGCTTCTTCTGTTCCAGTGTTTCCTTCCTGAGCTTCGATCTTGCTCTTCCTAAAGCCCATCTTTTGGTAACTATTAGGCAAGTTTCTATGAAAACATGCTTCATACTGTCACTTTTACTCTTGAGCATTAGATTACCTGGGTGCATAAATGTAGGTTGATAGTTATTTCCTTCAGGGCTTTGCAGATATTTTAGTGTTTTTTAAAACCTGTTACTCCTGTTAATAATTCAACTCTTAGCGAATGTACTGCTCCTTTGTAGGTAATCTATCTTTTCTCTCTACTTGTTTTCAAGGTTTTCACTTTATCTTTGGTATTTTACAATTTATTTATGATGTTTCTAGATGTTGATTTATTTTTATTTACCTTGCTTAGTATTCAATGTAACTCTTCAATCTGAAGATTCATGTCTTTCATTTATACTTAAAATTGTTAACCAAATATAATATAGTTTATCTCCCAATCACTATATTATTTCCTTCCAGAAAATGCAGTAAATTTCTTGGACCCTTTCATTTTATTTTCCATGTCTTTTAATGTCATTTCCTTATTTTACAATTTTTTATCCTTCAGGACAGCAATTGGTGTAATGTCTTTCAACCTCTCTCTCTCTATCTCTCTTTCTGTCTCTCTCTCCTCGCCCCCCACAGAAAATGCAGTAAATTTCTTGGACCCTTTCATTTTATTTTCCATGTCTTTTAATGTCATTTCCTTATTTTACAATTTTTTATCCTTCAGGACAGCAATTGGTGTAATGTCTTTCAACCTCTCTCTCTCTATCTCTCTTTCTGTCTCTCTCTC
>NW_020173397.1:10890381-10982765 GCF_003031525.2 Neophocaena asiaeorientalis asiaeorientalis
TATATCTAATCTGCTCTTTAACTTTTTGAGGTATATTTTAGGACCACATTTTTCATTTGTGTAACTCCTGATTTTGAAATCAAAATTGCCTCTTCTTTTATTCATACTGTCCCCCCTCATTCATGAAGTCTTTAAACAATTTAAACTTACTTGTATAAATAACCCTCTTAGAACCTCAAGTTCATTTCAGTGTCAATCCTCCTGTTTGTATAATCAGCTTATTCTCTCTAATAATGGATCACTTCTTTGTGTGATGTGTAATATTTTAGGACCACATTTTTCATTTGTGTAACTCCTGATTTTGAAATCAAAATTGCCTCTTCTTTTATTCATACTGTCCCCCCTCATTCATGAAGTCTTTAAACAATTTAAACTTACTTGTATAAATAACCCTCTTAGAACCTCAAGTTCATTTCAGTGTCAATCCTCCTGTTTGTATAATCAGCTTATTCTCTCTAATAATGGATCACTTCTTTGTGTGATGTGTCATTTTTTTTTTTTTACTGCAAACACATCTCCAGCTGAGATTATTTTTCCATGGGAGTTCTATGCACTGAGTTATAAAAACAACTTCATGGTATAGTTTGGGGTTTTTTTTAGATGGTGGGGGTCTGATAAGTAGTCTAAGCTGTGTCTTAAGTTCCCACATCAATGATAAGAAGCCAGCCTCTTGTCATTAAAGATTACACACAAATCTGCTATCCTGCTAACTACTCTGGATATAGTTCCCTCTATTTCTAAATCCCCAGAACCTGGATATTTCCCCCATCTTTCTTTTTAACTTAGCTATAAAATGTTTTGTCATGAATTTTATCTAGCCTATCCATGTGTTCTCATGTGGAGTCAGAAAACTCCTTCATTAACTCTGTTCCTTGTATCACAAGAGCAAGAAGTCCCCACACCACATTGTTATGTAAAGATCTAAGATTAATATAGCACAGTACTTGGTGAAAATCATTATTTATCAATGAGGTTAAACCAAGGGACATGACTTTGGTCAAATGAGGAGCAGAGGCCCCCAGGAAAGCCAGGGACATTGTAAGCAAATGGCTTCAGAAGGGTCTTAAATTTGATCAAAGAAAGGTTTCTTCCTGGCTACTAATTTCTTCTATCCTGGGAGAGGTGTCCTGCCACACCCAAGAGCTTTTCTCCCAACTTTACGGGTAGGTGGCATCTCTACAGGTATCCCCCCAGTTCACAGTAATTTCCATTCTCTGGGAACTGAAAACGGAGAAATTATTCACCACCTCTTCCCTTCTCCACAAGAACAGGTCCCAAATGGTCCTATTTTTACTGACCCAAGCTGAGCCAATCAGATACTCTCTTCTGGGAATTTAGAATTAAAACTGAGAATAGCTAAGCTACTCTTTACATGCGGCTGAACCTACAGTACCTAAGCCTGGGAGGTGTAAAGTAGCTGGATTCCACACTATGAAGAGAGAAGAAGATAGCAGTTCTGCAAAAGAAATAGGAATGAAAAACAGAGAATTCAGACATTTTTCCAGTTTCTGATTCTAGTTTTCTCCTGGGGACCAGGTGTATTTCTACACCTGATTTCCAGGATACACCCTTTATCCTTATAATAAATTATGCATCTTCACTTAAATTCCACCAAATTGGCTGCTATGTCTTGAAACGAGAAGAGCCTTAAGACATTAGTCCTGGGGACACAATCAGAGACTGTGGCAAATAGCAAGGGAAATACACCAAGCTCTAGGACAGCCAACACGTGTCCAGAATTGACAATGTGCCAAACCCTAGCTAGTGCTGGAAAATCAGGTATGGAAAAGACAGTTCCAGCCCTTGAGTATCTTACAGAGTAGAAGAGTAGAGAGAAAGACACATGAACAGATAATGGCACTACAGATGCTTCTCCACCTCCAAGTTTTCTGGATGGTCCACCACTTCCACACCACCAACCAGACAAGGTTGGGTGCCTCTCCGATGGCACCCTGTGGCCATCTCTATCACTGTTGTGTCAGACACAGTTATCAGTATCACTCACTGGTATATCTCCTTCATAAATGTGAGTTCCTTGAAAAGAGAAACAGTACTTTTCTTCACAGTACCTCTAATAACTTGCAAAGTTCCTATCACACAGTGGTTGTTCAATAAATAACTGCTGAATGAATGACGACATGAAAAAATACGGGGACCTATACTGAAATAGGGCAGAGGAAAGAACAAGTTATTACTTCTATGTAGAAAGGGCTTGGAGGACCTCTCAGGTGACAGTAAAATGTGCAATACAGAAGCACTGGATTTACAGCCAGAGATCCCTGAATTCAAAGGCTGGAGCCAGCATTTATTAGCTGTGAGACATTTTCTTCCTCTGTAATATAAGGATGTTCTTGATAAATGCCCCACAGGGTTATTGTGAACGTTAAGTGTGGGAAAGAACCCAAGAGGACACACATACACTCATACTAGTTAGAGCCTGGATTCCGGGTAAAGAGAACAGGAATGGAAACTGCAGGGCATAAGAGATCAAGCTCTTCTCCTATATGTTATCCCTGTACCATAAGTGGGCTGGTGGGATTGGGGGTGCAAATTTAAGCACCTCTGTATCTGCTATTTGCCCACTTTAGCATACAGAATTCAAGGACTTGTTGAAACTGGAAAGAAGAGGCTCCATGCAGCTGGGACCTTAGGGCAATGACTGTCTGCGAGAAGAGGAGAGCCCTGAGGATGGTGAGAAATCCAATCTAGAAGAATCACTAAAGGGTCAATCAATCAACAGTACAAATTACTTTGGTGACAAGTGGATATGCACTGATGAATGTTCACGAAATGGACCTCTTCCGGGTTTCAGTAGCATGAGTATCAATAAGGGACTCTCTGACAAGTTTCTGGTTGATAGAAGGGTGGCTCCAGGTGATTAAGGTTTGAGCTGCCACAGGAGTATGAGAAGAAGATCTTACCCTAGAGAGACAGAGACGCTAGAAAACTCTAAATTATGTGTTCATCACTGGGGGCAATATTGCCCCAAGGGAGCAAGAATTCATTCTTGGCGGTTTGAAATCTTAGATAGTATGTGGTCCTCCAAAGGGCCATCAAATATACACATATATCTGTGGTACTGAAATATTATAGCAGGGGAGGAGTAACAATTAGGAAAACATGTTTATAAAAGACTCCTTAGGTAGGTGATGATTGAAAAAAAAAAAAGTTGAGGAACCTTATGCCTGCAATTCCAGAGGCTGCCACCAGGGGGATTAACAGAGTGAGGAACTAGCATGCTTTTTTAATTCTTTATGTCTATCTGTCTATCTATCTACATATGTATACATATATAGATACTTGTTTTTTAATGAGAAAGAGCTCAGTTAAAACAGTCTAACACAACCACCATGGGTAAACATTAAAATGTAAAAAATGAGAGGTAAACACATTTAAATCTAAAATGATACTTGTTTTTAGACTAGTGTTAATTACTGTATAAATTCAATTTAAGGATAAATAAAATTGTTTCTAATATATTTTAAAAGACTTTATATGGCACAGAGTGAAATTATGATTGAGTGAAACTGATGATCCAGGAAGATGAACCAGGTTTATCCTTCCCATCTTACCAACACATTGTAGGATGCCTCCAACTTAAGAGGCATAAATTCAAATATTTCCTAGGTAAAACTCTCCACATCTCTGGATTACCCCTTCATTGCAGTGTATGAGACAGAGTCACCTCTCAGAGGCCAGTACACAGAATATTTCTTCCCATCCACCATAGCCTGTTAATTCCCAGGACAAATCTCTTCCTTTCATAATCTCTTAATTTACAGACTATCAAAAGAAATTTGAGTTATTATCTCAAATTTGAGTTATTACCGCAAAGTGCTAATTTTTTTTTAATTTTTAAGAAGAAAAAAAGAAATTTGAGAAGAATTAAAACATCAATTTACACACACACACACACACACACACACACACACACACTCACAAATAACTCAAATGGCAAAGACCAAAGAAAATCTGAAAGCAGAACTGAGAATAAGTGGGGTGGGTAAGGAACAGCTCCCCAGTGACTACTAAAGTCAACCCAAACACCTTTCACTGGAATTTGAGGTCATTCCATTTGTAAACCCAACTTTCCTTCCCAGGGATATTGTCAACCAAATCCCTGCATGAAATCTGCATTTCACCCAAAATGAAACTATTCCCAATTTATGACACATATGCTACTTTTCCTACCATCTATTTTCTCAAACTTTCCCTCCCTTTAATATATTCTCACCTCAGTCCACACCACACAGCCTCATTTTTACATAGCCAACCCCACAGCTCAAGGCCTAGTTCAAATGCTACACTCTCCAAAAAGATTCTCTTGGGCTCTGCCAGCAGATGAGCTTTCTCTCTCTTTCCCTTGAATCTAATTAACATTTAATTTGGGTCCTTATTTTAACACCTGAATCTCCATTTTATGCTGGTTTTCAGGTGTATATGCTGTGTCTCCCTGACCCCACTCACAATGGAGTTTAAGCTTCTTGGTGGCAGATATGTGCCTTATTCAATGTCATGATTCCACACAGCCCTCAAGAGAACGCACTGCACACAACAGGATCCAACACTTACAGAAACTGCTCTATCTGTGGCTTAGGCTATATAAGTGAGTTGTGGATGTCACTCAGATTCCAAGTAGTATTTGCAATTCAATGTGAGCTCTTAGGAAAATAGCTCTTATTAGGCAGGGATTTTTGTGAATCATTAACAGGCAGCAGCAGTACTAGGGATTAATTTTAAGAATATTTCTGTTATAAAATTCAAAGGCTACCTTTATCCAAAACATGTATATCCCAGACAAGCGCACCTGTTGATCATCACAATGACCACAGCTGAATTTTAAAACTCCTCCCTTAGTTAGAAAGATATGTAAAGCCTTGCTACTCAAGCGTGATTCAGAGACCATCAGCGTGGTTCAACCCAGGAGCTTGTTAGAAATGCAGAATCTCAGGGTACCCTCCAGACGCACTGAATCAGATCTGCATTTTAACAAACATACACAATGGAAGTTTAGAAGCTCTAGTTTAAACATTTAAATGTTTAAATGGACATTTATTAAATTTTAAATATCCATTTGTTGCCATTTATTTGGACATATATTTATGTCCAGCTATATGATGTCCATCTATTTATTAAAGGGGCACATCATAAAAGCTTGTGCAGTATATTTAGTAGGATTTAAAGTTGGGAAGGTAAACTGCATGTAACATAAACATAAAATTAAAAAGGAATCAAAATACCATATCAAATCAATGTTTCTCACATTTTGCCTTCAGTCTTCCTAAAAACAGCACAGGAAAACTGTTCAGGAGTGGGGAACACCAACTATCTAGCTGTTCCTGAAATTTCTCTTCGCATGAAAAAAAGAATAAAAACACTAAATATCAACATGACAGGGTTGGAAGTTAAGCGGCGGCATCACAAGTGGGGCTCATGAAATCCAAATGGTGTGATTCAAGTCTTCAACTGAAAAAGGAGCTTGTCTCTAACCTCTGAGGAAAGACCCAGAAGACCCCTGAGAAGAGGAGAAATATGGTCTCCCCACCAGGCTGACACCCTTAATTATGGCTTTTGAGCTTTTGATGTTCTGACACGTAAATAGCTAAAAATTTGCTTTTTCATTTTGTGCACTTGCAAGTTGGAAATGTCATCAAGTTTCATCAAGATTGAAATGGGGTCCAATTTGCTAAAAATGCCTCATGCATAAGGAAGTTCTGTGCTCTCTTCCACATGGGAGTCAGCCTGCACAATGCATTATGCACCTCGAGCTGGAAAGATCTTCATATGCCAGTCAAATACTGAAACAGAGGGAGCAGTCACACTTCGGAGTCTTTGCCCTTTCAGGCGGAGGGGTGCCCCTAGCCCTCAAACATTCAATCCCCAAATAAAACACTTCTGTATACTCACTATACAAGTACTGTGTATAAACTACACCAACAGCTTCTCCCAACTCACAACTGCTGAAACACAGACCATTATTCTGCCACAGTGCACCCCCAAACAAAGACAAGCAGCCAGGGGCAGAAAGAACTGCTGTTTTACGTCCCTTTTGCTTTCAACGAAGTATAAAACCAACAACTTCTTCTTTAACAGTGGGAAAGCAAAGTGAATTAGTCCAGGGAAAGACCACCTCCTTAGAATTTCACCTTATTTTTTTCACTGGAATTCCATTTCCCGTGATTCTGTCGAGAACCTCTGTCTGAGATTCTATGCCTAGTAACAAACTTTGACAAGTGCTTGAGTTACTCCCTGGGTAGACGTGGGTAGACGTGTTTTTATTTCCTTCTCCAATATTGATTCTTTTTCCTTCTGCTCTTCCCCCAAATCTACACATAATTACTATTTTAAATACTCATCTCGTGGTTTAGGATAGAAGAACCTACAGCAAAAAGAGTTTCTGCTGCCCAGTAATTCACACTGAATGCAACAGGATCGTAAAGTTGTCAGGTTATTTCCTAATGGGACCCGCATCTGAGAAACAGGAGCCTGGAAAGCAGTGAGCCTCAAACTTTCCAACCCACCCACAGTCAAAGATGTGCACCCAAGGGGCTGGCATGCAGCTTGCTGTACTACCACAAATGCAAAATTTCTGTCAAACTCTTGTTGCATCCAGAAACTCCAACCGTTCTTCATTTTGTTTCTCAGGCTGTTTATTTTAAAGATTTTCTAAAAATTATTAAGCTCCCTGCCACAAAGTATAATGGGCACTTGTTAAAGGCTCCCCATGCTTTCAAATACATCATGACCAGCTCTTCTTACCATGGGATTGCTCATACGCTACTCTCCATACTGAATATTAAGGGTCTGGGTGACCATAATAGTTTTAAATGTTCCATTTTACCCAGCGCTTTTATGTTAACCTGCATCATCAAAATGTTGATAGCCAACATTAATTGAATACGTACCATACGTCAAGCACTACGTAAACTCTTTACACACGTAACTGAATGCGTACCGTACGTCAAGCACTACGTAAACTCTTTACACACGTAATTGAATGCGTACCGTACGTCAAGCACTACGTAAACTCTTTACACACGTAACTGAATGCGTACCGTACGTCAAGCACTACGTAAACTCTTTACACACGTAATTGAATGCGTACCGTACGTCAAGCACTACGTAAACTCTTTACACACGTACTCTCACGTAACAGTTAAAATATTCCTATAAGCAGGAACTGTTAGCCTCAATGTACAGATGTGGAAACTGAGGCTTAGCAAAGTTAAATAACTAATATTTAGTATCACAGCCAAGAAAAACAGGATTTTGATGATTCCTATGATATACTGCCTATTTGTCTTTGTTTTTCACACAACCTGGAAAGACTTTATCAGACTCTAAAATTCAAAAGAGGAAACCAAGACTCCCAGTTTCACATCACGCAGTCAATAAACAGCAGAAGTATCAATTCAAGATCTTCTGACTCTAAGAAGACTATTGGGTTTTCTGTCCTATCACAGATGCTTAGATCATTTCCAGTTTCACATTCCTAGAAATCATGATAGAAAAAAAGCTTAAATGAATCAGTCGAACATGATGAAACTTGGAGTCTTTATTTTCATGCAAATAGTCTCAGAATGAAGGTCAAGACATAAAGATTCAATGACCTTAATTGTTAAAGAATTAGAAATTCCATTAGTAACTACCACAATTTAATAATGCTCATTTTTTGGTAAGAATGGCTGATAGTTACAGGAAATTATAGCAACCTCTTAATTTCTACGACTTATTTTTTCAAGTGCATTTTCCTAGTTAAAGATTAGATGCCTTTTTCAGCTGCCAGTAACAAAGGGGTTGAGGAAAATATTTTGCCATTAAGAAGTTTCCTATCTTCTGACTGTTTAAAACAGGAGTGCACAGTGGTAAGCTCCCTGTCCCTAGGGGAATTCAAGTAGAAACTAGACAACAACTTGTCAAGGATGGAACAGAAGAGATTCACAATCTTTCAGAGTGACAGACTTTTTGAGAATGCCATAAAAGCTATGGATATTTTCCCCATAAAAACATACAGATGTGCAAAATTTTGCATACACTGGGGTACGAAGCTTTGCTCTGCCATGTCTATATGGCAGGAGGTCATTTGGTTGGGGATGAATTTCATGCTTGAAGTTACAGACAACAATATGTAAACTGGGAAGTTTTTCCCAGTTTTGTCTCATCTCCCTCCCTCAACCTGGTTACCAAACACCTATGGAAAAAAGGAGTCGCAACCTGGCATATTTTGTCTGGCCTACATGATGATTTATTTACTTTATTTTTTTTTAATTTGTTAAATCAAGAGCTCTAACAGAAAAATTCAGATTTCTGGATTCTGATAGAATAAAATCAGAGTTTCAAGGTACCCATGGTCATTTCAGCAAGATATCAATTTGCTGAAGCTGAATGAAGACCACAGACCATGCCTTTGGATGAGGCCATGCCAGTATGCCACAGTCCACACCATTCACTATTGCCAACCTCAGCCTGATTTACTCTTACGTTTCCTATTTCACTATGCATTCCAGCTTGTGATCCCTGAAAGAGGACAATAGTTGTTGATCCAAAGTTTTCCAAGTTGGCTGTCAAATCAGCTGGTGTGCTACTGTTTAGCCATAGTCTCTCTCAGTAGAGATATACACAGTACTTAAGGGAGGGGAAAGGGTGAGCTTACGGCCAAATCAAACATAAGAGCAGAGAAACCTATGATGAAAGCCTAAGAAACAACCAAATACACCTATTAATTTTCAGTCTATATGCCCACTTTCTCCTGATGACTGCAAAGAGAGACCCAGTTAGCATGCTTTTAGACACCAGAGACAAGATGCAGTCCTTTCAATCAGGAGCGAACTTAGAGTTGTTCATACAGGAAGAGAGAAGGATTCACCCTCTTTTGCCCAATTCATCTTGTAGAACAGAGCCCCCATCTCATGGGTCAAAAAGGGAAGAACGATCTGGGAAAGAGGAAGGGACCTGAAAAGGAGATGCTTCTCCAGGGGCCTTTCCACTAAAATACAAACTGGGAGTCCCACAAAAACTCCAGGGGCACCTAGAGAAATGATTGCAGGTGGCCCTCAAATATCATAGAAATTGCATGCCAGTATGTTAGACATTGACAGTTTTAACACAGGCTTGGATGCCAGATCCAACTGTTCTTATATCAACCAGTGAGCAAACATTTGCAGCCATTTCATGATGGTTCGGTTACATGTCATCTGGATAGCAATGCATGGCGATTGATCGGAGAGTTATATTCGTTCTTACCTTATTACTACTAAGGAGGGAGAGGAGCAGGAAAAGACGAAATGCCGATTCTAGTAACAAAACTTGTAGATCTTGTCAACTTAATTCAAGTAAGACAAAGATGGAATCACTGAGCATTTCACTTCAATTGAATGCTCACTGGTCTTAAACTGTATGTTAACTCTGAAGGCAAAGACCTGATTACAGAACATGTAGGAAATACTGAATATACATCAAAGAGAGAAACCAATGAGTGTAATTAGGAAATTGATCATTTATTTCTAACACTCCAGTATTGGAACCCTGTCAGAACTTCGTAACTTGTATCATAAACTTTCATAACTTGTAAGCAGTGGTCAACTTTTCCATTTTTTCCATTTTGCCTGGGTTTGCAGGAAGGCACTAGGTACGAAATCAAGGAATTATAATTTTAGTTTTGTTATTAATTGACTTTTCAGTTTAATTCAAGCCACATAACTGTTTCTGGTCTGTTTTCTCATCTGTCTAAAGAGGTATTCTATCACTGGGATACTGGAAGGAGGATATGAAATAGTGGATATCAAAATGCTTGGAAAAGGTAAAATACTACTCAGATATAAGGCATTAGTAATGTATGAACGTGTTAGGTACCTAATGCTTAAAAACCTAACTCATAACCAAAATGTTACATTTTTTCACAAAGACATTTAAAAAAATCAAATGACATATTTATTTTATCTTACTCTAAAATCTTCTTTTAAGATTCTTTTAAGTTCTCTTTTCATTAAAGAACGCCCCTAATATTCTCCCAGGTAAAACGATCAAGATGCAATTTAGAAAACAAGTGATTATAAACACTTAATATTCATTTACTTCTTCCATCCTGTCATTTGTTATTGTAACATTTATAGCTTTAAATATTAGTCCCGTCTTACTTAGAACAACATTGGGTAGCGCTGCTCATTTATCTATTTAAGAAAGGCAATTTGGAGGAGGGGTAGCTACAGTGACGGCAATTTGTCATTAACAGCAGTTCTAATTAAATAACCTCAACTACACATGACTGCACCATCTTGTGCATTTCCCTAAGACTAAGTATCTTCTAAACTGTAATAATCCACCAGATCAAAAATTCAGCTGCTTATGAAAGTGAGAAAATAGTGATTTACATGTTACACTTTAAAAGCTTCATCAAAGCTGTAACAATTTTGTTGGATAAACAATGTGATTCTTGAGATTAATAAGAATTTCTAGATATGAACAATATGTACCCTGAGAAGAATATGATCTAACAAGGAACTGATAAATTATGTTGGGTAAATAATCTGCATACTAAAATATGTGTAATGGAGACAGGAAATTAAATATTGAAATGTGTAAATAATACACAGTTTGGTGTGCTGGGGTTTTTTTCCCGCTTAATTGGGTTAAATCCCAGCCTCACAATAATAGATGTCCCAGTTCAGGTCCTGGTCATCCATGCAAGAAAGAGAACAGAGTAAACTGACATGTGTCCCAAATCCAGATTCACAGTGGGCAGGAAATAGGAAGTTGTTTGATGAGCTCCATTTGGAGTAGATACCTGGGAAAGAATGGCAGGAAATATCCATGGAATTCTTTTTCTAGAACTTTCAAAAACAATATTTGGGGGCTTCCCTGGTGGCGCAGTGGTTGAGAGTCCGCCTGCCGATGCAGGAGACACAGGTTCGTGCCCCGGTCCGGGAGGATCCCACATGCTGCGGAGCGGCTGGGCCCATGAGCCATGGCCGCTGAGCCTGCACGTCCGGAGCCTGTGCTCCACAACGGGAGAGGCCACAACAGTGAGAGGCCCACGTACCGCAAAAAAACAAAAAGAAAACAAGAAAAACATTTGGGGCTTCTTTCCTCTCAAGTGAATGAGTGCCTTTGAAAATTGGAATCAATTGCACTGGTCCAGAAGACTATGATGATATGGAACTCAATGGAAATACTGCCAGGGCTAAATTAATCAGAATGTTTATACAGGACCTGGATTCTGTAGCCAAGTGTTGGCTAAAAATTTCTTCCAAAGGCCATCTCACCACCCATTCCTGGTAGCCCCTTCAGGAAGACCTCACCAGAGCTAAACGAGTAGGCGGCAAACCCATCAGACATTATTTTCTTCTTCAGGAAAGTTATTTCTGGGAGGAGAAAAGCTGAAAAGTCTTCCCAGGTCTGCACCAGGAACTGTGCAAGTACAGATACAAGGCATGGTGGAGGGCAGCAAAAACTTTCCAAAAGATTGGGCTGTGAAAGAGTGATCAATGTTAGCCAGGCAAGGAACAGGTAAGTGCATTCCAAGCAGAGGAAACAGCAGGAACTTGGAGGGACAAAGCATACATGCCGAAACATAAATAAGAGGTACAAAATGCTTAAAAATAAGACTAAAAGAGGAACTGAGGCTAAATTAACCATGTTTGTATTTGTCATGCTAAGAGTTTTAGAAAAAGAAGAAGCAGCTAAGAATTTTAGGAATTGAAGAACAAGCTTGAAGAAAATACAAGTAATACTGGCAAAATATATAATTAACAAATGATTGGTATCCTGAATATATACAGAACACTTACAAATCAATAAAAAGACAATCCAGTAGAAATAGGGACAGGCAATTTCCAGAACACACAGCCTAAATGACTATAAAAAGACACTTTAAAAGATGTTTTGTTTTAGCAGTAATCAGGAAACTGGAAATTAAACATAACAAGGTAGCATTTTAAATCCATCAGACACAAAAATCTGACAATACCAAGTGTAATGAAAATATGGAGCAATCAGAACTCTCACACACAGTTAAAGTGTATAGTGGTATAACATTCTAGAGAAAAATTTAGCAATAGTCAATAAAAGTTTAAGATATCAATACCATTTGATCCAACAATTCCCCTCCTTGTACTACAGCTTAGAAATAAGTCTCATATGCATATATAAATATATGTGTGTAAGATTCTTTTTAGTAGTAGTGGTCATATTTGAAAAAATGTAAATCACTTAAACATCAATCAACAGGAAATAACCCAGAAAAGTGTGGCAGACTCATACTCATAATAAAATATTAAACTGCAATGAAAATGAACCAGAGCCACACATACCAAGGGTGAATCTCCTAAATATAATACTGAGCAGAGAAAAGAAAAAGCAAGTTGCAGAAAGATATACACCTTATGATGCCAGTCATATAAACTTTTAAAACACACAACATAATAATGTATACTGCTGGCAGCCATGTATATAAGCAGTACAATATAAAGATAGACGTGGGACGTGGGAATGATCATTGCCACACCTCAGAGAAGGGTGTTTTACGAGGTAGGGGCAAAGACCCTGAGAGTTTCTGCTTATACTGGTAATACTGTATTTCTAAAGCAGGGATATGAGAGCTCATTACAATAATTTTTGTACACATATGTGGAATCTAAAATATGATATAAATGAACTTCTACAAAACAAAAAACAGACTCACAGACATAGAGAACAGACCTGTAGTTGCCGAGGGGGAAGGCGGGGAGAGGTGGAGTCGGAGGTTGGGATCAGCAGATGCAAGCTATTACAGAATGGATAAACAACAAGGTTCTACTGTAGAGCACGGGGAACTATATTCAATATCCTGTGATAACCCATAATGAAAAAGAATATATATGTGTGTGTGTATATATACATATATATACACATATACAAACACATGTATAATTGAATCATCTTCCTGTACACCAGAAACTCAAACACATGTATAACTGAATCACCTTCCTGTACACCAGAAACTAACACAACATTGTAAATCAACTATACTTCAGTAAAACAAGTTTTAAAAATAATAATAATATTCTTTACCCATTTTCATACGTTCAAAACACTTCTAAGTCAAATATTAAAACAGAGCGCTCACAGAGATAGCAATAAGGAGAATGAATCAAGGTGAGGGAGAAAAGCGGGGAGGGGGACAGGAAGTGGTAAGATAAGTTTTAATTGGCAGAGATTGCTGCTACTACAGCAATGACACACAAACCCTGCACTTTTCCAAGGAGGATTCATCAAGAGGCTGACTTTACCGGGACTTGAGTCTCCAAATTAACTCTGTAAGAATCCTATATCCAAAAACATCCACAAATGGGTAGATTTGGCAAAAGGGACACAAACTTAAAGGGGGAAAACAAAACAGACAACTCCACTCTAGTTCAAAAGTAATACCAAGTTCCCTACGGGGGTGGGGGGGAAAAGCTAATTTAACCTTTCATCCCCTTGCTCCATATTTATTATGTGGTGATAATAATACAGGGGATGTTGTGAGGTTTAATAAATTCATTTCTCAAGCTTTGTAGATAAAAATGTGCTCCATAAGTACTTTATTTTAAGAACTATGAAACGGTTTGTTTATGCCAGTGTCCTATTCAGCCATTCCTTAAACCTTATCTCCCAGTTCCGGGTTTTGAGATGAATACGGGGTCTTTTAAATGATTGCTAGTAACCTTTGAGGATTATGCATTTTAAGCACTGGTTCACAATGAATATGTGACCAGATATGTCACACAGGAGAAAGTCAAAAATATAATCCCCATGAGGTTAATGACAGAAATTGTATTTAGAGTTTCAATTTGCTGCAATAATTCCGAACACTTTCGAATAAGTGACTTTGGCCTTAGCACCCAATGTCTGCCAATACAAAGACATCCTCATTTGGTGTCTATTAGAAATAAGTTAGGGTTTTGCCTGGAAGGCAGCAAATCAAGTAGTAAAATTCAATGGAAATATATATACTATGCTCTTCACAAAGATAATTAAAGAAGTTTCTTTGAGTAGTTTTCCTAGAAGCAGGCAATGGTTTATACCAGTTCATCCATACTTTCTTGCCTAGCCTCCTTTTGGAAAAAGAGCACAAACTTGGAATAAAGCTGGCCCGCTTTCAATAAAATTAAACTTTATTTTGAACCAACAATTCTGGCCATTTTATGATAACTTCAAATGTATTCATTCATCCCACAATTATATACCAGAGGTATACTTTTTATACTTTTCTTTTAGCATCCACATTAATACCAGTGGTTAGGGTAGCAACGAAATATTCTAAGCACTTATTACATATTTTCTCATTTAATCCTCACAACAACCCCTAGGAACTATCACTGTCCACATTTTATAACTGAGTAAACTGAGGCCAAGAGAAATTGAGAGATTACCAAGGATTATTACTAGTAATTGGCAGAACTGGGTGTTGAACCTACTTCTTTAACCATGATGCTATAATCACACTAACAGATATAAAATGTACACTGTGATAAGTTCTACAAAGAAAAGGTATGTGGTCTTAAGATAGACTATAAATGAGATTTAACCCAACCAGGCCATAAGAGACACTTGAGCTGAAATCTGAAAGATGACTAAGAGTTTATTCGAGAGAGACAAGCATTCCAAGCAACAAGAAGAAGGACTGAAGGCAGACAGGATGAAATGAGACCCCTGGGGTAGGCATGAGACATTGAGGAGAGATTAGAGAGAGCAGAGATGCCAGACAACGCAGAGTGTTTGTACCGCATGAAGGAGCTTTGTCTTTCTGTTAAGATCAATGGATGCAATAGCACTGGCAGTGTTTAATGAGGATGAGATCGAACAGGAGGCTCGCATGAGCATATTCACCTTTTGAGACGATCTAAACTCTAGAACAGATTGAAAGGAGTCAAGAAAAGGTGTCTGAGGCTATTAGGTTGGTTCAGGCAAGAGATAATGCTGGTGACCTCACCAAGGAGCTGGTGGTGGGGATGGAGAGGTGCAGGCACAACTGGAGCTACTTAGGAGACGAAAAGCAACAGAGATTGGATAAAGGGAAGTGAGGGGGAGATCAACGACCCGCAACTCATAGGTTTCATTCACGCACAGCTTGAATCTTATATAACGTGCACAAACTGCAGGCTGATGGTTACGTGATTTTCCAAGTCAAAAGCAGTGCCTCGGGAAAGTTAGGCCCCGGAGGGAGTCAGGTTTGTGGGTTTGTGGTTTCCCCATATATCACAACATAAACTGTAGAAAACTTACTACAGAAGGTTAAGGGTTGCAAAACGTCCCCAAAAGGCACCTAAGGGCTTTGACTGAAGACTTCAATCATTCATTTAAAAATCAAATAGCTTTGGTTTTAGAAAACAGATTTTTTTCATGAACGGGGTAATCTGGTTTTGCTTCAGGCATCATTTCAAACATTCTCTGCAGAAGTATTTCTGAGTCTCAGTTTGCATCTCTAAAGAACCAATGAGATCTGTGCCCACTCCACCCCACCACATGCGCTGCTGGAATTTCACAAACCCAACTCCTTTCTTCCACTGCTGCCCAGGGCTCTTCTCTGGGCACCATACCCAAAACCTTCACCCCTACACCTAGTGGGCAGGACATTCCTGAATGTCACACAGAGAGGAGCCCAGAGTGCACCCACCGTGTAAATAAGAAATGAACTTAGAGGTACTTTCTTACATTCGGAAGACGGTTATAGCACAAGTCTAACACAGGGCAGATTATCTTGTCTCCAAGCAACTAAGCCAGTTCCTTTCTTCAGGCACAAAGATCTACAGTCTAAGCCAATGGCAATTAAGGGAGCACAATCATCTAGAGTCTTATGGCCACTCCAGAGCATTTCTCTAGCTTCTATTTAGTTTTTGTTAGCCTCAACTTCCTTATCTGCACAATGGGTATAACAGTAGTCACCCAATGAGAACTGAAGGAAGGAAGCCATCAACGCCACAGTGTCCAAACAGAGTTATGTTCTGTTTATGGTCATTATCATGGTTATGCCCCATCCACTGACACTCAGAAAAGAAGGTGAGAATACCGATGTTAGAGAAAAGACAGCCCTTAGCTATAGGAGCTTCACATTCTAGTGTAAGAGACAGGGAACAAAGGAAGGTTTGTAATGAGGAGGGTCAGTGAAGACACCTCTCCAGGCCCCTGACCCTCTCTCCCCTTGCTCCTCCCCGTGTTTTCACTGTGCCAGTCCCAGGAGAGTTTCTGGGGAGGCCTGGCACGAATCTGCAGAAGAAAATTTAAGAACACTGAGCTGGTAGAAAAAAAACTAGACAATGCATCCAGAGACCCTCGCCTAAGAACTTGGTGAAGGAAATCACTAAACTTGGCCGTCTCGGGCCTCCGTTCCACAAACGACAGGGTCACAATCTCACCTATCCACAATGGCACGTTTGCATTTAGGAGAGGATAAGGTGAGATGCTAAGTGAACAGGCCACTGAAAAATAAAAGCTATTAACCCAGTGTATATTAAGCACCTACTGCCTGCTCAGCAATGTGATAAATGCAGAGCAGAATGAGTTCACGCAAGGTCCCAGCTTGGGGGCAAGAAGAATCGTTCTTCTTTGGGTGGGACAAGGAATACCACTTTTAAAGCTTAACAGTACAAGGCAGAATAAAATAAAATGATAAACTACATAGTGGAGATGACCGTCTGACAGGATTGTAGAGCAATGAGAGAATAAGGACAATGCCTTCTGTCCTTTATAAAGGACCGAGTTGGGTCAAGAAAGATGATGCAGTGGAAATTAGGGGCTGTTCCAGGATACAAACAATCTGAGTGATGACCCAAAGGTAGAAATGAGCAAGGCATATTTGTAGAAAATTGAAGAGTGTCTATTATGAATATTAAAAATTTATACATAGCTTTAAAGAAATTTAATCTTTGAAAACCTCATCTAATCACTCTTTTGTTTCATTGCTTAAATTTCAGAGCAGGTGTGACTCTGCATATGGGCAAACTGAGACCAAGAGAAGTTCATTTCCAAACCGAAGCCAAGCAGCACAGCGGGGACAAAGGTCAAAGGCCCAGATCTTCACTTCCTTATTTCTAGCCTCATCTTGGATATTATGGTCTGAGGCTCCATGAGGAAAAAGTGAAAAACTCTCTCCTCCTTTACTTCTTCCATGGACTAAAAGAAAGCAGTCAGGGGTTCAGAATGTAGGCAACTAGAGTTCAGCTGAAGATTTAATCGCTCCTATGTTCCTGAGTGAATATTATTCTCCTGATAACCCTGCATGTACATGGTCACAGCTACCTGAAAGGTCACATCTTCCAAAGTTCAGAAGCACACAGTTTAGAGTGTCAAAGGCTGCTCCAGCATCTATTAAGTACTCGTCCTGAGTTTTTTGTTTCTGGCGACATCACCAAATATTTGCACATTGCCCCAATTGATGGTGTTGCCAAACCTTTCCACTAAATGACAGTCTCATGAAGGCCATGTTGCTTATTAGACAGCACTTACGTATCAGCATCCTTCAATATTGAAAGGGCTTACTTTCCAGATGCTTTCTCAACAAATTTGAAAGGTAGTTGCTCAGGTGACTAAGTGGGATTTTGTAAAGTCAGTGAATGACAGGAAGCCAATCCTTATCCATAAAGTTCCACTCCAAATTAGCAATACGCCACAAGAGTAGACAAGAATTGTTCTGGCTTTAGCTGGCAGATGTGCCCAGGTGGTACCTAATCTCTGGCCAGACCTGGCAAACCAAATGAATCCAGCCCCCCTAAAATCACTGCAGGCTTGTTTTCATTGAAAGCTCTATGGCTGAGCAGAGAGATCGGGGAAATACAAATGCATTTGTGTGAAAGGCAGCGGTGACCTATGCCTGAGGGCCTCGCACACACAATCAGTTAGCATCCTCGTCTCCCAAGTGCCTTGAAATGGTTGGAAATTATGCAGGCTAAGCCATGTTGCACCCTCATCAAAAACAGACTTGCACATTTTTCCCCCTGAGGTCACATGTTAGGTCACCCAACCCAAGGAACAATGGGCAAAGCCATCCAAAGTGTCGATTCACCCCATTTGTATGTGGTCCATGATGGACGGATGAGGAGAGACTAAATGAGACCCTTTTCTCAGACGCTAACATAAGTTACAGTTCCACTTACACATCAAGCCTAAGTATAATATTAACATATACATGGATCCTGCATTTTTAGAAGAAGGGGGAAAAAAGGATTTCTAATAATATGCTACTGCATACAAAATTTATCTAAGTAAATAATTATTTTTAAACCTAAGATTTAGGCAGCTTTACTATTCCACATTATGCTAATGTTTGACAATTACTAAGTGTGGGTATCAGCCGGTGGGGTTTTTTTAAGTTTAATTTAAAGCAATTTGACACGGAAAGGTTATTACTTTAGTTGCCAATAAAAGCTGTACTTTTAACATAAGTGTACAGTAGGCCCTAGGGTATGTGACTATTATCTTTTCTGCAATTATGTGGTGTTCTACATAAATGTTTAAAAAAAAACTTAGAAATATCAAAAGTACTAACTTAGATACAATATGAAAGTTGAATAGAAAGAGAACAGAAAATCCGATTATTTTAGACACAACATGGGTTGAGGTTTCCTCCTAGAGGTTATATTGGGATTAGCACCAGCTGGCTTTGAATAAATTAATTCGAACTACATCTTAAAAACACACACTTAGCAACCAGAATATCGATTTTTTGAACATTCTGTCTTGAGATGCAGTTGTTCAACTGCACAAGCTAAATGCCATTAACAGTAAGAGCAAGTCTCTGAACCAATTAACCTATTTTCTGCAGTTGCTGTGCCACCAAAATAAAAAGAACATTTCTCAGATGGTATTTGTCATCCTAAGCCTTCATACGTCCCCGAGAAAAGAAAATAATTTATTGCCAGTAATTGGGTAATCTAAACTTTTTCTCTTCCCTTGATCTTTTAGCAAGATAGGACTTGAACAAAACAACATAATAATATTTTGTTCTTAAAAAGACCCAAGGCAACCTAACACTAGCTCACCTCCTTTCACCTTTTTGCATTTATCTCTGAGGTGTTCAGATTTAACTAATGGGGGAAAGTCAAGGAAAAGAGGCTAGAAAAGAATTTCATCAATAGCTCCTGTCAATTTTTCATTATTATGGCATACTCCCTTCCTATAATAGGAAACCACTCAAGAAAAATAAGGCCAGCAAAGACAGGGACATTCACCCAGCCATCTGCTTAATAGGAATATTTAATCCATCAAACGAGACCCAAGGGGGACCCCAAGAGAGAGATGAGGCTGGAGAAAGCCGAGTTGCACACTTGGGCTACGAAGATTGACCCATGGGAGCAGAAGTTGTATGTGAACGAATATTTTTTAAATCCTGTGTATACTGTGGCTATTACTATTATTATTAACATTACGTTTCTTGAGAACATCCCTCTTTATAAGCCCTGACATAAATACTTTAAAAAAACATTGCCTTATCCCTTAAAATAACCCAGAGGGGTAGGTGCTATACTCACAAGCATTTTCCCTAGGACCATGCCAAGGTTCCGTGCCAAGGCCGTACTGGGAGTCCCACCCACACGTGTCTGCCTACAAAATGCCTGGCCTTAGGACAATAATTCAGTTAGCATCAAAGGCTTTCTACACTTGAATCCTAACTTCATAATTTCCAAGCCAAATAACCTCACTGAAACTATTTCTCTGTGTGACTCAGTTTCCCGATTGGGGAAGTCGGGTATAACAACTGTACCTATGTCATAAATTTGCAAGGATTATATGTGCTGATGCATACAAAGCACTTAGAACCTGCC
The DNA here is from genome assembly GCF_003031525.2 of Neophocaena asiaeorientalis asiaeorientalis. Classification (NCBI taxonomy): domain Eukaryota; kingdom Metazoa; phylum Chordata; class Mammalia; order Artiodactyla; family Phocoenidae; genus Neophocaena; species Neophocaena asiaeorientalis. The sequence continues at coordinate 10,910,160 of NW_020173397.1, forward strand.
TCGTAGTGGAAATTCATTAAAAAATGCTACTTTAGTATATTACTATTGCCTTTCAGCACATACCTATCAGCCTTCTTTAGTAAATGTCTTCTACTCTTCTCTGGGCACTGTGAGTGACAACCCACCACCCCCCCAAGACAAATGAGTCTTCCAGGAACAAGGGTGGATGGAATACTTGATACTGATGGGATATGTTTCCGAAGAATCCTCAATATCGTAAGCAGTTTGGTTTTCCAAGCATCCTCTTTTATTGCCCCAATTCAACCCAGGGGAGAAATCTTTTAATTTAGCAACTTCGATTTTAACTCTTTCTCAGTGACCCCAAGGATCTGTTCGTCATCTTACTGAGACAGGAACTTGGATCACATCAGAGATTTGTGAGTGAAAATAAGTCACTTGCTAATGAAGGTGTCTAGTTACCTGCCCAACATCCATCTCCCAGTTCACCGTTATCAACAGTAACTTCATCTGAGACCCAAAGGGATCACTTCTATTTCCTTATCATCTCTACTTCATTGTAAAGGAAGAATCATTTGCCACGGAGATGTTCGCAGATTTGTGACTACAAGGGACAATTATAATACCTTAAATGGTTTGACATCCGTCCCATGAATGTCCCTTTTGATATTCACAACAAAACTATTACAGAGATATTATTGCACACAGCTACAAAAAAGAAGAAACCAAGGCTCAGTAACTGAACCGCAACAGCCCATCGGCACCAAGTACAGCTGCTATCTTACCCTCTCTACAAAGTCTCCCAAATTAAACAAAAACGAGCCTGGTCAATGTATACATGAGACTTTCTCTCATTTTAATCTGAACTACAAGCCTTACTTTGCAACCCTAGTTACTGTCTCACTTCCATTACGGATGCACCGTGGTGAGCATCTGTTGTATTTGCCTTCCTCAGCCTTCTTGTAAATATATCATCCCAGTTTTCCTTTGAAACTACCTTTTCCATTCTCAGTTCATGAGACTTAGTAGGACTAACCTATTTTCAGCTACAAGATTGGGTATGGGCACCAGGTTTGGTCAATCAGAGCACATAGATCCTGGCTGAAGAGCCTGGTTCAAGGACTGGCATGCAACCCAAGCCTGACTATTATTCTATGTCCACTGGAAGCATCAGCAAAGAGAGGTTGTCTTTACCCTAGAGTTGCTTCGATTCTACACTCTAAGTCTACAACATGTGGAGATCTTCAGTGAAGAGAACTTACCTGCAAATAAAGCCAACACAGAGGAAAGCAGACCCAAAATAGGAAGAAAGCAAATTTTTCTATCAACATTTAAGTCCCTGGATTCGGCCATGCCTGAAGCAATGCTATCCCCTAGACTTTTCAGTTATGTGAGCCAATAAAACCCCGTGTTAATTTACATCCAAATGGGATGGGTTTCTTGGCCTTCTCCCTAATAGTATTCATGCATCCACACATGCCTGCATCTATGAGCAGGCTGCGGTCCTTCTGAGTTGTGACCTGCCTCAGTGCATGTCTGATACAGACATGAGGGTTTGGAGAAGTGACGAGCCCTTGGTTCTCTTTCCATCATTCCCGGTACATTTCTCTGAGTCCTCAGGCAGTGTGGATGATAAATAACAAAGATGATGCATTGTCCAGCCCACTCCATTTCTTAAATAGGAAAAAATCCTCTTTCTCTTCTCTCCTGTGCTTGACTAAGTAGGGAAACAACTCAGGTGTCATCTCTGCTAATGAGATGTCAGTAGGCTCCATGTAGAAGGGAGCCTAGTCCACAAGACTACTGAGGCAATAAAGTTGCTTCATTTCAAATTTGGGGTCTATTTTATGCCTATGTATACATACAGAGAAAAAAGTTTGAGGTTGGGACCCCTAGGATAGAAGGAATATGATTCCAAATCTCACGGCACTGGCTGCTTCTCCTATAACTTCATTTGCATCTAACAGGAAACTTTCTAAGATGATTTTCCATCAGATTAAATAAACTAATGAGTTGGGAAGTGGTCACCCTGGAAGACAACTTATGGTCCAAAGCTAGGAAGTCAAGGTCAGAGGCTGGGAAGCTGGGCTTGGCCAACTCGGTGGGTACTAGCCTTTCACCAGTGGCCACTGGAACATTTCTGAGAAACAGGACATGGCAGAGATTCAAGCAAGAGGAGTACTTCAATGTAACAAACCCTAAGAGTGCTCTAGGAGAAAAGCAAAGGCCGATTCAAGATGGCCTGAAACTTAGAGATGGACTCTTTCAGGCTCACAGAAAGCCGCACTGTGTTGTGTCACCTTCTCAGTCAGACAGCCATGGGCTTGAATCTGGCCTGAGCCACGCGCTCTGCAACCTTGGAAAAGTTACTTTACCTTTTCTAAGCCTCTTTTTTTTCCCCCTCAACGAAATGGGAGGCCTCGTGGGACTGTCACGAGCATTAAATGAATGAGCAAGCCCCCCGCCATGTATGAAACACTGAGGATACTGCTTTGCATATGGGAAGCGCTCAATAAACTTGAACTCTGCTATCAGAACTAATCACAGTCACCACAAGGGATTGGAAATATATGGAAAGACTTCTTAAAGAAGGACATCTGAAAGAATTCAAGAACATTATAGCACAGGACTTGCGGGCCTGAATTCACCGAATTGTAAGAAGCTATTTCCAGAAAGGACAAAAAGTCTCGCCAGAACTGGCAGAACTTCAACCCAAACCTACGACGGGCTGGAAGTCTGGGCTTCTTGCTCAAACATCCAACCCAGACAGGGATGAATGTGGCAAAAGAAACTAGGGCAGGGTGCCCAGTAAGCTTTACCAGTCAAGCCAATAGGTAGTGAGACCCCATCTATTGTTTGGATAAGATTCTGGGCAGGACAAGCTTAGTTCCCTGTCTTTGTATTTATTTTCTTTCACTTTAGTTTGTGAGTAAGAGATCCTTTTGAAAACACTCAAATTTGCTTTGGGTGAAATAAGGAAAAAAGAATTTTTCAAACTTGAGACATAAGATAGGGGGAGTGGGGCACCCACAGAGGACAGCCATGAGACCACAAAACAGAGGTGTCACATGTAACTGTAGCATCTGGAGATATGAGAAGAGAGGGAAGGAGAGCCATGGTCCCTGAGCCAGTTTCCCAAAGGGATTTTCTTTGTCAGTACCAGAGTTTGCTTCCTTCCATGTTTTTCTTAACAGACTGACCTTTTGTTGAAATGACCAGCCATATCACATAAGAATTTCTTGGAAAGTTTCTGGAAATAATACAGCTGCCACAAAGAAACCTCTTACTTGAAAAGGGATGCTTTTAAGAACCCTAGAGTCAATTCTTAGGCATTCATAAGTAAATCAGAGCTCTTAATATTGTTTTCTTCCTTAAGTCTAAACAGAAAGCCTGGAGCCATAGACTGTCTTTGTGGTTTTACAAGGTGATTGGATTATGACTTTTTAAAGGACTATCCCAGTCTAATATACAAGAACTTGTCCAACTGCTGTGCCTCTCATATTAGTCCTTCCCTTATTTGGAAGAACTAGACCATAAAATCGATAGTAACTGCACTATGACTTTGGAAGTTGTTGATATGACATAACTCTTTGGGCTTAAACTGGGTCCATTAAAAATGGTTATGATGTGATGCTTGTTAAAATAGTAACAATTATCACTTCACTCTTTAAAATTGAGAAGAAATATGGAATTTACTTAGAAAATTTAGGAGAGGCTAGAATTGGATAAAGGGCAGATTGATCTCTTTCAGGAAGAGGTCCCCAAGAGTGAACCGAATGTAAACTCTGTAGTAGAAAATTCAATCAAGTTAGGAAACTAATCTAAATCAAGTTAGCACCACTGACCATCCTAAAATGGAAGGAATGTAACAGAAGAAGGACGCCTTGAAATTTACGAATGCTCAAGCCTCACTGGACTGTCTCCTCTACATTTGTCTCATATCCTGAGTGGCAATAAAATATTTTGGTGGGCTTCCCTGGTCGCGCAGTGGTTAAGAATCTGACTGCCAATGCAGGGGACACAGGTTTGAGCCCTGGTCCAGGAAGGGGAAGATCCCACATGCTGCAGAGCAACTAAGCTCGTGTGCCTGTGCTACTGAGCACAACTACTGAGCCTGTGCTCTAGAGCCTGCGAGCCACAACTACAGAGCCCACATGCCACAACTACTGAAGGCCATGTGCCTAGAGCCTGTGCTCTGCAACAAGAGAAGCCACTGCAATGAGAAGCCCACACACCACAATGAAGAATAGCCCCCGCTCGCTGCAACTAGAGAGAGCCCACGCACAGCAATGAAGACCCAATGCAGCCAAAAATAAAAATAAATAAATTTTAAAAAATAAAATAAAATAGGGTTTCCCTGGTGGCGCAGTGGTTGAGAGTCCGCCTGCCGATGCAGGGGATACGGGATCATGCCCCGGTCCGGGAAGATCCCACATGCCGCGGAGTGGCTGGGCCCGTGAGCCATGGCCGCTGAGCCTGCGCGTCCGGAGCCTGTGCTCCGCAACAGGAGAGGCCACAACAGCGAGAGGCCCGCGTACTGCAAAAATAAATAAATAAATAAAATAAAATATCTTGGTTATCAATCAAGTCATTAAGAAAGTGATGGGAAATCAGGCTCTCTGACTTCAGACTATACTACAAAGCTACAGTCATCAAGACAGTACGGTACTGGCACAAGAACAGATATATACATCAATGGAAGAGGATAGAAAGCCCAGAGATAAACCCACGCACATATGGTCACCTTATCTTTGATGAAGGAGGCAAGAATATACAATGGAGAAAAGACAGCCTCTTCAATAAGTGGTGCTGGGAAAACTGGACAGCTACATGTAAAAGAATGAACTTAGAACACTCCCTAACACCATACACAAAAATAAACTCAAAATGGATTAAAGACCTAAATGTAAGGCCAGACACTATCAAACTCTTAGAGGAAAACAGGCAGAACACTCTATGACATTAATCACAGCAATACCCTTTTTGACCCACCACCTAGAGAAATGGAAATAAGAACAAAAAAAGAAATGTGACCTAATGAAACTTAAAAGCTTTTGCACAGCAAAGGAAACCATAAACAAGACAAAAAATGGTCATGAAGAACCTAGGGGAAGGACGGGAATAAAGATGCAGACCTACTAGAGAATGGACTTGAGGACATGGGGAGGGGGAAGGGTGAGCTGGGACGAAGTGAGAGAGGGCCATGAACATATATACACTACCAAATGTAAAATAGATAGCTAGTGGGAAGCAGCCGCATAGCACAGGGAGATCAGCTCGGTGCTTTGTGACCACATAGAGGGGTGGGATAGGGAGGGAGGGAGATGCAAGAGGGAAGAGATATAGGGATATATGTATATGGATAGCTGATTCACTTTGTTCTAAAGCAGAAACTAACACACCATTGTAAAGCAATGATACTCCAATAAAGATGTTAAACAAAGAAAGAAAGTGATGGGATAATAGCAACCCAAGAAATAATTCTACATGGCTCTTTAAGAAGTCAGCCCTTACCAACAAGAAGGTCATTAAGCAGATAAACTTATTAGGTGTTCCTTGCTATCAAAACATTTTTGGGGACTTCCCGGCAGTCGAGTGGTTAGGACTCCACCTTTCAGTGCAGGGGGCATGGGTTCGATCCCTGGTCGGGGAACGAGGATCCCAAATGCCCTGGGGTGTGGCCAAAAAAAAATTTTAATAAATAAAATTGCACACCTCTATAAATAAATAAATACATTAAAAGAAAACATTTTTGAATTAGGAAGTTCGGTGAAAGTGTGGTCGTTCATTCTGAATATAAGTAATTTCAGACCAGCACATAGTTAAACACAGTACCCACTCCACAGTTTGACTTGAGAGGCCTGTGAAGCCTTCCACCTCCGAAATATGATCCCTTGATCTCTTTTTTTTTTAGATATGGTAACTAACCCCCTTCCTTACCCCCTCACTGACCCCTCCACAAACATCACCCCCCCATTTTTGAGGCAAGACATCTTATTTTCAAGAATGTACTATTACAATGCACACATTTTGTCCAGGAGGATTAATTTCTAACCCACTGCTACAGATTCCTTAGTTTATCAGTTGAATTTGTTGCTAACTCTACTATGGTTCAATTTCTACCTGTAAATTAGGGAATAATAATGGTATTTACCTATTAGAATTGCTTGCAAATTAAATAATTCATGCAATGTGTCTGGAACTCAGTAAGTGCTCAACAGATGTTGGCTCATTTTGTAATTGTCGGTATTGTTTGTAAGTGATTAAGCTGAAAGTCTCATGGTTATGACTACAGAACTGAAAAATATAGAAGTAACAGGGAAGGAAAGTTCTGTCATGCAGAGAGCAGCCTAGTTAAACCACACAGCACAGGGGACCACAGGATCAGAGGAAGTGGGGACAGGCATGAAGGCAGGGGTTCTTATACCCTTTTCTGTTCCTCTACTTCTGAACAAATCTTCTCCAATCCCAGTATATCCTCTGAGAAAGTGAGAAGGAAAATAATCTCTTCAAATTTCATTAAATGGTTCAGAGGCCACTTTTTTTTCGCTTCTAAGGAGAACAAGGCTGCATGATTTAAATGTTCCTAATGAAAGATTTTCTCAGCTCTGTTAATTAGTGTCAATTGCAATGGTGGTTTCTGTGTCAAATTCATTCTTGTTCACCATTTTACCCTTACATGATGCTACAAAAGGCTGCAGCAGGCAAGAGGTAACCCCTACTGAATAATCTTCAGGCAAAATGGTTGGGATGAATTCCTGAGGGCCCCAGTGAGGTTTGTTTATTAATTTCATAGTGAAGAACAAGACAAAAAAGTGAGAGCAAGTATTTAATGAACAACCCGACGCAGTTGTCAAGGTGGAAAGGTGTGATGGGGAATAGAAATGTGTTGAAAGTGCATGTACTGGGATATCTCATAGCAAATACCAAGGTCTGTGGTTCAGATTCCAGTTATGCCTGGATGATTGAAAAGGCTACCAGTAGGAAAGATACCTAGGTAAGCATCGTTCATCTCCACTCATTCATTCATTCATTCAACCCATATTTATAGAGCTCCTACTTAGGATGCAGTTCACAATTTTACTGGAAAGACAGACATCCAAATGAATCATACAAAAGAATAGATGGATAGATGGAGGGATAGATAGATGGATGGATGGATGGATGGATAATAGGTAGGTAGATAGTTAATGGTACTGGGTGATAAATACAAGAAGGTTAACTAAAGATGAGATGACAGTTCACTGTAAAGGGACTGATTTATTCTTCAGGAAAGGGAAGTTATGTTCTAAAATGACATGTATAATTCAGACCTGAGGGATATGTGGCAGTGAGCCAGGGAAAGGTTTAGGGGGAAAAGGCAGCAAGAAAAGTATGAGTCTCCACTGCGCTGAAGCAGACCTCGTCCTTCATCCCCTCAACACCAAGAAGCAGTTAAGGAAACCCAGCATTGGAAGGAGGGCAGCTTATAATCGAAGATCCTGTCTTTGGAGGTTGGGCATGGCGAGATTTGATGACTATAAGGTGGGATGAGGTGGGACAGGACAACGTCAGCCCTCCTCTCAGCGGCGAGGAGTCATGGCTGTAGGAGATGTAAAATCTGTGGATGAGAACGACCTTCTAGGGTTTTCGTTTTAGCTTAAACAAGAAGATAAATGACCCGCAACACTTGCTGTAAAGACAGGGAGCTGACATGTTAACTTTAAGCTTCAGAGTAATGATATCCCTTCAAAAGTATTTATATTACACTCACATGTGGCTTTGGAATGAAAACCAAATGGCAAGCAATAAAGCTCTTCTAAGACAACCCATTCTGGCAAATAACTGGAATCCCGAGCTCTTTAGTAAAAGCGAATGCTGCTTCTTCCAGTTAAGTCGTGTGCCCCTGATTGGTTCCATAGACCAACAGAGGCCTTCAGAGTCCTAGACTTGCCAATGGCCAAGGGGATGGCAATGAAAATTATTCCAGCTTCCTTAACTGGACGCTCACTCAGCCAGCTGCTTTACAAATCAACAGTTAGTAACTAAACATACAGCCCCTAGAGCCGCAATGTCTGGAGTTGAATTTTAGCTCCAACATTTGACAGCCAATGTGATCTTGGGCAAGTGACCTATCCTTTTTAGCCTCTGTTTCTACATCTGAGAAATGGAGACAGCAATAGCACCTACCTCACAGGGATGTGAGGAAGATTAAATGATATACATCAAAATCAGTACATGGGAGACGCTGGAGCACAATTTGCCATTAGGAGGGTGATTACTAATCCTCCCCACAGCCCAGACAGAGACCTATTTAACAAATTAGGTTCAGAGAAAATAAGAAAGACGCCACAAAACATACAGCTGAGTAAGGGGCAGGACTGAGAGTCAAACATAGGTTTGCACTGGTCCACGTCTTTCCCACTGACTATACTATGTTCCCTATAAGCAACAGCAATGAGTACATATGAAGGCAAGAAAAGGACCAGAAACCAAGGTGGTACAAGCACCATTTTCTGAAGAAGACGGGTTGAGAATTTACTAGCAATGATTCCCCAGCCAAAGCACCCTTCCCACCTATTTGTAGCCCAAGTCCTGTTTATCCTCAAACAGAGGGAATATAGCAAAGGAAGGATGCCTTGAAACTTACAAATGCTCAAGCCTCATTGGACTGTTTCCTCTACATTTGTCTCATATCCTGAGTGGCAATAAAGTATTCTTAAGAAAATGATGGAAAAGTAAGAACACAAGAAGTCCTGCATGGTTTTGTAGGAAGTCTGCCCTTAACAACAAGAAGGTCATTAAGCAGATAAACTATTAGATGTTCCTTGTTATCGAAACATTGTTAAATTAGGAAGTATAGTGAACGTGTGGTCATTCCTTCTGAATATAAGTAATTTCAGACCAGCACATAGTTGAAAGCGATACCCACTCCATGGTTTGATGTGAGAGGCCTGTGAAGCCATTCCACCTCCAAAATATGACCTCTGGCCCTGTTTATCCTGTTACCAGTTTAAAGGTCATTTTTGCCCAGATGTTCCCTACCCACCGCCCTGTGCCTCTGGCCTAGCTTAGCTCCTTCTGGGGAATGCTCTCTTTTTTTTTTTTTTTTTTTTCTGGTGAATGCTCTTAAAGACACTGGAGCTTTCCTTACGAATAGTCATCACAACTACATTGAAATATTTGTGATGTAATTATTTGTTTCGACTCCATTTCTTCCAGGAGAATGTAAGTTTCATGAGACAGGATGAGTCACCTTATCTAGCCTTAGATCCAATGCATGACACATAATAGGAACTCAATAAGTACCTGACGCATGAGTGGACTTTTGGTCCAAGAAAAACGTTGCCAGATACTGGGGCACAACATACTTGCAATAACATAATGAACTTGTTAGCAGTGGAAGCAAAAATCACCATAAAGTCAAAAGCTAAATCACTAATTTTTTCCGCTATCAAAATAAGGTCACATGAATTATTTACTAAACATGACTTTGCTATTAGGTGAAAAAGGAATCAGAAGGTTTGTGTGTATTTCAGTGAGCAATATTTATTTTGATACTGTTTTATAAATACCAAACTAGTCAACCAATAGATTGAGGCTGTCTGCCCAGAAAGTTAAGTTACCTCAGTTATCTGGAAAGAGTACAAGGGTCCCCATGTTTCGATTTTGGAGTCTTGAATTCTAATTTAATTCTCAGTGCATCTACAACAATCGGTTATAGATTGAGCATTTTTCAATTAAATCGTAAGCAGGTGCTCATAACATTAACAGATAGAAGCAGCACTGTTCTCATTTAAGCCAGAGTGAGTCTCCTAAGATACACCTGTCTTGTCCACTAGATGCTCTGCAAACAATACAACTATGCAGCCTTTAAGCATGGCTCTTAGGAACCCTCCAGGGTTCCAAGGAACCCAGTTTGAAAACACAGCCAACACTAGCAGAGATTTGACTGATACCTTCAATGCCAGTTACCTGCTCCTGTGCTGAGATTACAGTCAAACGAGGCTCTTACAGCATTACACACAGCAAAGCAACTCTGAGGTGGACTCATCTCTGAGTCAATCCATAAAGCTATGTGAGTGTCACACTGATCACTGTAGCTGTAATCCCTACCTTAAATACATTCTTCTCAGTATTTGAATATACCCAGAGAAAATGATTTGTGGTATACTGCATTTAATCTTAATAAATAAAGTAAAATCTATTTTCAATTTTAGATATGGCATGGTTTCTATATTTTTCACCTAAGAACTAATTTCAGGAAAAGAGACCCATGAATATACATTTGCACTTTGTAGAAAAGTACAAGATTTATCCAGCTCAAATAAGAAAAGCTCCTGGCCTCATGGAAAACAGGCTGGTAAATATAAGTGTCTTCATTCATTCACTCACTCTAATAATATTTCTTTTTTTATTTAAGTCTAATTGACTTAAAATATTAGTTTCAGGTGTACAACATATTGATTCAATATTTTTATACATTATGAAACGATCACCATGATAAGTCTAGTTACCATCCATCACCATACAAAGTTATTACAATATTATTGACTCTATTCCCTATGCTGTACATTACATCCCAGTGACTTATTTTATAACTGGAAGTTTGTACTTCTTGATCCCCTTCACCTGTTTCACCCATCCCCCACCCTAAAATAATTCTTGAGCCTGCACTATGCCACTGTAGCCTTAGAAAGTCTACACACCTCATTTGTTCCATCAAGCATGGCAACATATATTCATTGTGTGACTGCCATGTGCCAACAGCCTGCCTTCGTGGAACTCAGAGTCTTGCCAGTGAGAAAGATTCCTTTCAGTAAACAAATCAACTAGAAAATTATAAGTAGTGATGAGACTATGAATAAATGAAACAGAGTGCTGAGATCGACCATGACAGTCTACATATAAAACATAGCTAAAACATTTTTGGAGCCCTACCGATCTAGCAATTGAAACCTGTTGAAAGTATAAGAAACAACTTTTGGGCTTCCCTGGTGGCGCAGTGGTTGACAGTCCGCCTGCCGATGCAGGGGACGCGGGTTCGTGCCCTGGTCCGGGAAGATCCCACATGCCGCGGAGCGGCTGGGCCCGTGAGCCACGGCCGCTGAGCCTGCGCGTCCGGAGCCTGTGCTCCGCAACGGGAGAGGCCACAGCAGTGAGAGGCCCGCGTACCGCAAAAAAAAAAAAAAAAAAAAAGAAAGAAACAACTTTTACAGGCAATGCCAACAACCTATATTCAAACAGCCCCTAGAGCTCACAGCCCCTCTTTGAGCTCTAGGTGACTCTTAGATTTCAGTGCTTAGTAGGAAGCACAAGAACTTCATTTCTAAAGTCAGCTATTTTTTTTAAACTGCTGTTCAGGATAATTTTTGCACTATCATTGTATCAGTTTACTCATGTCTATCCATCTATTCAAGTAAGTTATCACATAGATAACAAGTTCTAGAACAGAGACAGTGAAAAGGAAAAGAAAAATTCCTTTGGCAGAAAAAACAATGGAGTCAAGGAATTGGAAAATTGTGTAATTTAATTTAGAGTGAGGACACAGGATTTAGAAAGCCCCAACTAGTAATGGTGTTATAGATAAAACTGTTCTTGAGGAGATAAAAGTGCCATTTAGATAGGGAAAGAGAAGCAGAGGAAGCATTTCAGATGGGGAGAAGAGTTTATATAAACAAAAGTTGCATAATCTATCTTTCCATCTATGTGTTTGTCTAGCCACCCATTATGGTTCCAGTCGCCATGCTAAGTGCTTTCCAAACCTCATCTCATTTAGTCCTTAAAACATAATAGGTAATAAACAATTCATTATCACTCTCATTTGTTTTAGATTGTGTTTCTTATACATGGAGCCTGAAGTACGAATTCAGGTGCATGTGACTTACTGGGACAAGCAGGACCCAGACAGGGTGAGGAAAGTGAGGCATCTTAAAACACAATTTTAGGAGGCACTCCTTCTCAGGGTTGTGCAACTTGCATGACCTGGCCAGTGAACATCTCCTTAAACTCTGCCCTCTAGATGCTTCACTCTCCTCACCCTAGTCCGAACCCTTGGGCGAGCGCTTTAGAACAAACTTGTAATGAATGGGGTTAGGCAGGAGAGTGAAGGTGAGAGAGCAGGTGAAGAATGTGGTCCTAGGAGAAGTCTAGCCATGGGCTGACCCACAGCAGGAGTGGCCTGGTGCCTAATTGGCCCCACAGAATGGTGCACGGGAGCTGGCCTTCTGTACCCGCTGTATCAACAGGTCATTGACGGCCCCTGGGGAGGGCAAAGGTATAAGATGTTAGCTGCAGCAGCTGGGGGCTGGGTGCAGTGGTAGTTAATGAGAACCTGCACGGGTTAAATCGCATCTAGTACATCATTTTGAATAAGCAGAATCTAATACTTACAGAGGCAGCAAATCTTTAATTGCTGGTCTTCAGGGAAGCCCTGATGTATAGCATTTGCCAACTGTCCTGGTGTAAATCCTCCCACCAAGGCTAATTTCAAGCTACCAACACGATCTGTGAATGTGGAGTTGGCAAGACATGTGGCCAGTCTCCAGCAACAATGCATGGGGCTCAGGCAGTTTAGCGCTCAGAGGAGAACCAAAATTTGATCTCAGGTTGCCTGACACATCAAGGCATATCCACAGTGCCAGAGGGCATGAGGCAGCGAACTCTGCCTGTCAAGAGCCAGGTAGGAAATATATTCTGCTTTGTGGTCTCTGTCACAATGAGCCAATTCTGCTGTTGTCGTGTGAAAGCAGCCACAGGCGATACATAAAAGAAGGATATGGCTTTGTTCCAATAAAATTTTATTTACAAAAACAGGCAGTGGGTCGTGTTGAGTCCATGGGTTGTATTTTGCCAACATCAGCTGTAGATGTTATTTAGTATTTTTATAATAAATCACAACTGCTATTTACTTACTGAGCAGGTCCAACACTGAAGTGATGGAAGAGAGGCACCTAGAACACAAAATTTGCCTCACCCTAGGTCTGGTCCTGTTATTGAGCCACCTGAACCAGATTTACAGGTGTATTGATCAGGGCTCATTTGTTCAAATCTGAATCACTTTAGCAGAAGAGGATAACACAGGGAATTAAGAGCTTGCAAAATTGTTGGAAGGGCTAAGGAAGCAGGTGAGGCAAGGCAAGCAGCCTACCAGGGAAGCTTCTACATCTGCCTCCCTCAAGAATGTGGGCAATCAGGAGGCTGCCCATGGAACTGCTGAGTTCAAAGACACAGTCACACAGGCATGGTCCAGGATCAAGGCCACCACCACTGCCATTCAACCCCCAGGAACTTAGCGAACGGCACTAGGACACTGCTGCAAACAAAACCAATGTCTACAGGCTCATGCCTGCCAGCAACAACAGCTGAAGTCACAGGAAAGTGCCCCCGCCTCGTGTCCATCTTCCCAATACCAGCTGCATGCACCTCTGGGGACCTAATTTTCTTCCAGAACCCTAGCTGCAAGAGAGTCAGAGAACTGTAGATTTTAGCTACTCAACTGGTGACACTAGAAGAGAGATGAAACCAATGCTGAGTGACACTTGACTGCATTCACCATAGTAGGCCTCCTGGCAAAGGCTTTATTTTCTGAGAACTTAAGGGTACCTGTCCAACAAGCAAAAGACTTCCCTGGGACAAAGCCGGTTCCAATCAGAAGTTCCTGCTGGTAAAGGAAACACCATTCGTGCCAATACATTACACACACACACACACACACACACACACCCCTAGAGTGTATGATGGCACTGGTGGTAGGGATCAGAAATGTCTAGCTGAGGGATAGAGGGTAAGAGTACAAGACACAAGAGAAGATTTGCTTCAGGCATAAGGAACTGGGTCAAGGAATGCCAGGCATGGTAGTGGTCAGAAGTAGTGAAATTAGGAGCCCTATAGGATAGGAGAACGCTGGCAGTTGCTAAGGGGTGAATGCAAAGGGAAAGCTGAGGAAATGCCCTACACAGGTCATTTGCCTTAAGGGAACCATCTCTTTGTGACCGCTATATGGGGTGCAGTTAAGTAATACTAAGCATGTTATAAATACACCATGCTCTACCAACTGCGATTCGTCATCATTTCCATGAAAAAAGAAAATTTATAAGTCAATACGGTGGAGCTATTTCCTTTAAAAATGTTTTGTGTTACGATATATGACATATACAAACGTACGTTCCATAGGTGTGATTATGGAGTAAAATAATGAAATACTCTCGAATCTGCCATGTAACTTAAGAATTTTACAGCTGAAGCTGCCTGTGTATTTTCCCTGATATTTCTGACTCATTCTCTTTCATTATCCCAAAGTTTATAATTTTTATTCCCTTGCTTTAAAAAATATAGCTGATCACATATACTTGCAGTCTGAAATTATTTCAAGTTTGCACACCCCAAGTTATTTCTAACTAATAGAAATTAATACTATTGGTAACGAACGTTTGTCAAAACCTATTTATCAGAATTAGAAAATGAACAGAAGTCTTGTGTGTTTCCAAAAAGGACGGCAAAAAGAAAGGCAGATATCTTCCATGAATGCTTAATTCACCTTGTAATTTGAGCAAGTTTGCATTTAAAAAAAATAGTTTAATCATAAAATGCTTTTAGACATGCCAGCCGGCTAAAACAGTGCCTAATTTCAACTGTTTTTCACAATGGTGAGCAAGTCGCAGCGTTAATGAAATTAAGCTTCCTTCGTTTCCCTCAAACTCCCCCCACAAAGAAGAGCTGTAACGTACAAAATGCTGCCTCAAGTGCGTGGCCCTGCTGGTTTCCAGGACTGGAGCCATCACTGATTTGTCACACGGTCCTCTTAACAACATATTTGTATTTTGCAAAATGTATAATTTTTTGTAGCCCCTGAACAAATATATTTACATAACCGTGTCTAACGAGAAATTACATTTAACTTCTCAGAAATGACAATAACTAAAACCTGAACTGCCAATTCCACTTCATTAGTGTGGTAGAAATGCATTCCAAATGTTAATAAAAATTCCAACATGCTGATAAATTAGAGCTTCTAAGGAGCATGTGACACCTTGGTTAATATATTCAACCTCAATTATATTTCTCTTCAGCACCCTGTTATCTGGAACCTTTGCTGGCAATCAGAGGTGCTGTTTTTCAGCGGCCAATTTTCTAGATAATGTAGCTTATCAACACTGTGGGTAAACTTGCCAATGGAATCAGGCTGCACTGAACCACACACACGCTAATTGCATCCCTTTTTTATGCATATTTACAGACTGTCACTTCAAAGAAATCAGTGGCCCATTGAGGCACCCAGTTAGCTGGAAGAATTGCCTCTTGCAAATGAAAATTAGCAAACAAGCTAGTGATAAATATGAAATGAACAAAGTATAAAAATACTGTTTTGTTCTGAAACTTCCTTGTCATCCCAATTTATACTCGCAAATGGAAGGAGTTTGGAACCTAGGATGTGCCTTTTGTTTCAAACGAAGACACAAAGAATTCTTCCTTAAACCCACTAACTAGGTAAAAGCCTATTAGCTTTTCCCTCTTCTCCCACGCCATCCCCACCCCAAATTTCTATTCTCATAAACAGGTTATTAAATCCCGTATTAGATTTGGTTTGGAGTTTGAATAGACAAATGACATGTTAACACTTCAGAAACAATTAACCCTGGGAACTTAATTAAGTTCTTCTGACTTTAAGGAAGCACATTTCCAAATAATGTTTCTAAACTCTCTCAATTTGTTCAGGAATAGCAATGCTTTCCTTCTCTCAAGTCTTCCTAAGTTCAACAGCAGAGAGCTTTCGCTGGCTATATATGGATAAAGGTTATGGTGTCAGGAGCCTGCTGTAATTTGACTAACTCAGAGCGAGTATAAAAAAAGACAGGTACCAAAAAATAACAATAATTAAAAAAAATTTTTTTCCAAAAGCCCCAAACACTGGCCATATATAAAAGAGAAAACGATCTTATAATTATGTCCTGGGAACTGCACACACACAAAAATACTGAGACCTGGGCTGTGTGTTTGTCTGAAATCCTTTCCCTTGCTTTTTACAATAACATTTTGAAATCTTTCACCACGAGGACAATGTTTTGAAGGCAATATTAGGTTTTGGAAAACATGTCATTTTAATATAAGCAGGTCATTTTAATATAAGTTAAAATAAACCACATACCAATTAAACTATAAATACTTTTAAAGGTCTTGTGCCAGAGTGAGCAATTTAGAGTGGCAAAACTCAACAAATAAATGGCACTTAAAGTCTTCGCTTACAGCTCAGGTTCAGTGATACTTTATTTGGTTTGGAGAACCGAGCATCACGCCTGCTGTATTTCACAGTTTCAACAGACTCCTAAATTCCTCATCACTAACATTAGATATACAATGTCATTTGAGAGGTTTTTTTCTTTTTAAAAGCACAAGCAATAACATAAATATTGATACAAACACAGGGGGAAACATTGCTATTTTAAGAAACACACTACACCTACATGCCTACTGCTCCTTTCTTACATGAGAAAACAGGGTCCTTTAGTAAATTAGTGCTCATCTGTGTGCACTGATTTAGACAATTATTTTATATCACTTTCCAAACTGACATACCATGGTGTGTTTATATGTCTGTCTCCCTGCCCAGACTGGGAACTCCTTGAAGACATGAATCTAGTTTTGTGCAAAGATGAATAAAACAGAGACCCCACTATTGAGGAGTTCAAGGTATATGGGGGGCAAGGAAAGACACTTACTTATGCAGCTATCTGGTACAAGGGAGAGGAACAAAGTGCTATGAGATCCTAAGATAAGACCTGTTGGTTCTGCCCAGGGGTCTGGGAAAAAAAATCACACAATCGATGACATTAGAATCAGATCTTAAGAGATAAGTAACACTTCAATCCGGCAGGGAAGGGCAGTTCAGGCACGTTGAACTACACAGGCAAAACAGAAGGCTGAAAGGCAAATGGACGAGTCATGGGAGAGATTTTTGGCGATGCTAAATCTTAGGCTGGGGGAGGGGGAGGTGGGCAGGAGCATCCACAGTGCACACAGAGAGAAAGACCTGAGTTCTGTCTATGGCTACGTCACCTTTACCTTTCGTATCCTTTGCCGGGGAAAGACAAAACGTGGGGAAGCCTATGTGAGCACTTTGAAAGACAAAAATTCTCATGAAGACTGACCAAAAGACACCCTGACTTTTAAAAATGTATAACAATTTTCATTTTTAAAGTTCCCCTGCAGTGCTATCAAATTATAAATACATATTCACCCAGCACCTTTACAGGGTCTGTCTATAATACAGTAAAACTGATTTCACAAGGCACAAGAAGATCTTATCCTATTCCTCTATATGGACACACTGAAGAATATGTCTCAATCACTCCTGATTCAAATATTAATAAATTTCCCTGTCTCTTAAAGGGGCTCATTGAAATTTGGCTCAATCTTTCGTCTTCAGAACGTCTGGAGGAAAAGACAGCAATCCCGTCTAATCTGGCAGAGCCTTTAAGGGTTTATCAAAAAACCTACTTTATTGAAGATGGTTTTGAACTTTAACATTCCGAAAACCTGCTTTTGTGAATGGGCAAAAAAACCTAACACAAGGAATTACGTAATATCAAAGCTAGTTGGTTGGTTTCAGAGAAAATTTTTCGATTGATTAACACATCATTCGCTATTAGCTATTTTATAATATAGACACTGCTCCTAGAACATAAAAGGCAAAATAATAATGGTAATAGTAATACTAAAATAGCAGCAGCTTACAATTTTAGCCCACTCACTAACCATCAGGAACTGAGCCAGTGACTTTACTTACAGTATGCCATCTAATCTCTAGAACATTCCCTTGAAGGAAGTATCTTCAGCCCTGTGTTTTATAAAAGAAGATACTGAGGCCATTTCTGTTAGACAAGGCTGCGAACTAGTTAACGGCAGAGCCAGGATTCCAATCTGGGTCAAAGCCTTCCAAGCCTGGGATGGTAACCACTGTAAGAGGCTGCCTCTTTCTAAATAATGTGAGATTGTTTCTCTTTTTCAACTTGAGCTTGGCTAAATTGTTTGGGGGGGCAAAAAAAAAAAGCCTGAGCAGGGAGGAGAAGAACAAAGAGGGAACAAAAAGAGGGAGAAGAGAGAAGAAGGAGAAACAGAGGGCAGGGAGGAAAAGAGGGCTGAAAAAAAGAGAGAGAGAGAGAGAGAGAGAGAGGGAGGGAGGGAGGGAGGGGATGGAAGAAAAGCCAGTGAAAGCAAGAATCTCATTTTTCAGGATGCTCCCGTAACACTCGCTACTCCCCATTCTCCACACTTTTTTTTTTTTAATTAAAGTATAACTGATTTAAAATATGGTGTTACTTTCAGGTGTACAGCAAAGTGATCTGGTTACATACACAACTACTTTTTCAGGTTACTTCCCATTATAGGCTATTACAAGATACTGAATATTGTTCACCGGGTTGTACAGTAAATCCTTGCCCATTCTCCACACTTGCTTACTACTTTTTTCCCTGGTCCATCTCTCTGGTAGAATATAAGCTCCATGAGGGCAGGAACTGTATCTGTCTTGGCCGGTATCCCCTACGACTAGCACAAAACCAGCAAAGAGTGGGCACTCACTAAATGAAGAAATAAAATAAATTTTATTTCCTTCCCTTCATGGTTTGAATATTTCACTTGTCAACTAGCTGTTTTCTTGTTCTCTATAGCCTCAAAAAGAAATGTATCAATGCCTAAGACTACAAGGATAGAACAATTCCATTCTATTGTACCTGTACATTTGCGATCACAAATAATTTAGGTCTAAAGAGTGCCCTTTTGTTGTTACCATTAGTGTGATCCTCCTAAGTAGGACCACTGGGCTCCTGTACTCTAATGCTGTCCTAATTTTTTATTCATCTTTGACTGAACACTGGAAGAATGTAAATCAAAGACTAGAGTTCCTCTGCCTTCTAACTTTTGAAAAATTCCCTATAAGGCAGTTGGAGGATAATTCCATAACCAGAAATTTCACTGCTCTCAACATTCCAGAGAGGTCAAAGATCGTTTTAACCATTTTTGTAACCAAAAAAATGAATACTTAACCCAATGAAGAATGGTTTTCAACTGGAGTATTACCCCACTTTATACTATCAATCAAAACAAAATCATAGGTTTCAATATATAAACATTTGTTCTACATTCAAATTTGTAGAAATACATATTTGCTTCATAAATGAAAATAACCCAGCAGTTAAAATGTGTGTCAAGGAGGTGCCCTTATCTTGCTGAGTTTCTTACTGTTTATTTTGCTTACGCTTCATCAGACACCTGTTTTGTACTGAAATCTTCATTAAAAGGTTTTCCTTTTTTTTTTTTCCCCTCCTTTTCTCTCTTTTCCCAAGCCCTTTGCTTTTTGGATTAAAGCTACAATTTTTATCTGTCTTCCCAGACTCCCCTTTCACTGGTCAGAAGGAGACTTTTCCTTTGTGTTAGAATTATTCACAGGACCCATGGAATGAAGGCTGAGCACAAAATAAACTCAGCTCACAGAAGAAAAAAAAAAAAAAAAAAGTGTTGCTTGAAGAGGATGGCTTTGGAACATTCGCCAAGCTCAGGACGAAATAAACAAAACTAGAACTAACTTGGGAGCAAGAATATTCTCAGAACAAGCAGCCAAGCTGGGAGCCAGAGCAAAACAGAGCGTCCTGAACATCTGTTTTGTTTTCATTTCAGGAAAGAAGAACACCTTAGTCCTCACTGATTGTTTTGCTCTGAGCAGTCCCTTTGGACTTTTGCTAAACCCAGAGAAAACCTGGGACAACTTGGACAAAATGTGAAAATGCAAAGCATTTACTTAATATTTAAAAGAAAGAACAGAGAGAAAGAGAGAGAGAGAAAAGAGAGAGGTACCTTTGAAAGTTTTAAAAACTCAAGTAAAATACAATTTATTCTGACTATTTTTGACACAAATCACCCTGTAATTGCCATTTCTGCAGGTGTCTCAATTACGAGAGTACGGTGTGGTTGTTTAAATGCCTATACATTTGTCTGAAGAAGAGAAAAAGCCACAACATTGTCTATTAAATGTCAAAAAGCCTTTTCTTTAACTATAGAGGGCTTGGACAGAACTCAGGAAATACTTCAACTGGAAAAGAAATGTTAAAAGCTACCCTTCAAGCTATTGGAAAACCTATTATCAAATGTTAAAACCTTAAAAAAAAATCCATGAGTATCCCGAGCTGGATTACAGATCTTTGTTTAGCAAAGGTTCATCATCATTGATAACCAAAGACAAAGTAACAATGGATGCAATCTACCTGCTCATTAGGAACCACGATGCTTAAATTAAGAAACTCAAGAACAGGTATCTGATGACGTGTGTTCTCTGGATGCAGGAACCACAGTTACTTACAGAAAATGCCGACGATGTTTCTCTTTATCACATCT
Organism: Neophocaena asiaeorientalis asiaeorientalis; assembly: GCF_003031525.2. Taxonomy (NCBI): domain Eukaryota; kingdom Metazoa; phylum Chordata; class Mammalia; order Artiodactyla; family Phocoenidae; genus Neophocaena; species Neophocaena asiaeorientalis. The sequence goes on from NW_020173397.1 coordinate 10,930,485, forward strand.
CTAAGTCATCATGTCAGCACTTTGGACGCTGCTAGCTGTCACTGTGTGTGAGAACCTAAGGAGAAGGGGGAAAAAATGGACATAACTTTCCCTCAGAAAAAAACCATGTGGAAGAATATACATCGTGTACATGCATAGGCAGACAACCTTTCGCTTCTCTTTCTCCGTTCATAGGACATAATGAGAATTAATTAGCACATTCCTAAATCATGTGCCCCAATTTCCTCTCTAATGTGTGTATCTATGCATAAGTGAAGATTTTGTAAAGAAAGGAGACAGAAATCAGAAAGCTGAGGTCAGAGACAGAAGCACAGATGTACATATAAATGGATGTTCTGGGATTGTGTCTCTTTGTGATGCAGAATTACAAATGGTTTTAATTCAACCCCTTCAACATGAGCTATCCGTTTTTTCTGTTCTAAATACAGTACCTACAAGCCCCCCAAATTCATCTCTTACAGACTTGGAAGATTTGAAAATTTCTCCAAAATGCCACATGTCAGTCAAAAAAGAAAATGATTGGCTTTTAAAATTATAATTTAAAGCACAGTGATGAGAGGGTATGTTTTCATTAAAATTTAACCCCTTTTTAAGCTCTTGTGTCTGGGGCTTTGGGGAACACACTGAAAACCTGGGGGCTTTGCCTGCATATCCTTCTGAGAAAAAAAAGCTACAAAACAAAAAGCACAGAATTACAATGAACTGTAGCCTGTGTTAATATAAGGCCATGTCCTTCAATATGCACCTCAGTACAGGATTTACTGCTCATTGTTTGAAATATACAGAAAAATCAAAAGTCTGTCACTTCCATTTACAAATGTTTAGAAATTAAATCTAACAGGTAAGGATTAATCCATATGTGTTCTTGAACCTTATTTTTTTTAATGGTATCATTTTCATATCCTCTCAGGGGAATCAATTTCTGTAAAGCGTAACCTTTTTGTAGTAGGAATAATCATTTTTGCATCATGGTAATATTCAATTAAAACAAATTATTTTAAGAGTATTCGACAAAGTAACCCCTAAACATAACAATGTCATACAAAAACAATTGAGGGTTCAAAACATTTTATTGCCCTGTTTCTTTAGTCCAGCATTAAAAAGCATTACCTCGGCAATTACACAAACCTATACATGTGAACTGTACAAAACAAGAGTGCACATCAAAAGACCAACAAAATCACGTAAGGTCTATAGTCTAGTTAAGAGTATTTTGTGAGTCAGTTTCTCACTTTTGATATGTACTATGGTTATGTAAAAGGTTACCATTAGGGGAAGCTGGGTCAAGGGTATGCGCTACCTCTCTGCTGTGTTTTACCACTTCTTATGTATCTACAATTATTTCAAAAGGAAAAAAATTACCTCCACACAAGTTTTATAAGTCTGAATTCCCAGACGTTATGTTAGAGTTTCACAAGGCAAGGAATCAAATAGATTCTCACTAAAATTAGGATCTATAACTTTCAAAGAAATTTCAGAAAGGTTGAAAAATACATCCTTCATACACTACTATGTATAAAATAGATAACTAATGAGAACTTACTGTATAGCACAGGGAACTCTACTCAGTGTTCTGTGGTGACCTAAATGAGAAGGAAATCTAAAAAAGAGGGGATATATATATATACATATAATTGATTCACTTTGCTGTACAGCAGAAACTAACACAACATTGTAAAGCAACTATACTCCAATAAGAATTAAACAAAGAATATATCTTTCAATTGACTCAGATTTGGAGAATGCTGGATTAAGTCTTATCATCTTCCAAGTCCTAATGAAGAGCAGGTCTCTAACTTTCTCTGACCACCTTATACCTTGTTTGCTCCAATCTCTGTCCCCATCCACCACCCCAGGCAGAAACAATGTCTCCCTCTATTCCAGAGCAGTTAGGTTTAGGGGTTAAGAGCCTACAGTCAGATTGCTTCTCTGATACTACCTGCTCCACCATAGCCAAATTGCTTAACCTATCAAAGCCTCTGTTTGCTAATCTGTAAAAAGGGGATAATAACAGTATCTACTGCATAAGGTGTTGTGAGGTTTACACGAAGCAATGGGTGAAAAGAGCCTGACGTGTAGAAAGCACTACATCAAGGTCAGCGGTGACCTAGGGTAGTGCTTCGTCCACGCTCCTCCTGTAGTAAGTGAGTGAAGGATAACAGGAAACCAGAGCCACACTGAGCTTCCTTTAAATGCTGGCCCCTCCTCTTGTTAACTACAGGATCTGCCCTCTCTCCAAGCCACAGCTCCCTTGTCTGAAAAATAGAATAATGATGCAGCGCCAGGCGCACAGTAAGCGTCCAGCACCAGGCGTTTTTGTTAGCGTTGCATCTACTACGTTATAAATATTTCTTCGGACTCTCTGTTTTGCTGCACTATGAGATCCTGATAGGCAAAGGTCAGCTACTATTCCAGCTTTCTGTCTCCTGCCCAGTGTCGCCACAAAGGAGATGCTCCGTAACTGTTTGTTAAATTGCAATTTTTAAAAAGCTCAGGATGGAAAAATGAAACTTTAAAACTAACCACTTGAAACACATCACAAAGGACCGCAGGCGTGAAAAAGACATTTACAGGACCACGCTGGTTGCTGAAAACTTTTTCTTTTTATGGTAATGGCACCTCTTTTAAGTTTTCAGAAACTGAATTTGTAAAAGTAAGCCTCAAGGAGAGTTGTAAGTTCTGGGTTCCAAAGCAGAGGAGGCATTGGCCAACAATCCTTGCTTTAAACCCTCAGGTCCTAGAGTAGTTAAGTAGGTGCAAGTTACACCTACAGAGGACACCACAAATCAATGGGAATGCCTTCCCTGTCTTTATTAACATACTCCCATGTGCTGTCTTAAGTAATACTCTTGAAATTTTAAGAAACGCCCACAATAATGGCCTGGGATGCTACAGTTTCCTGTAACAACGTTTATTCCTGTGCTCTCACCTCTTCATCACAAAGCAGTCTTGCCATCATCCTGAAGTCATTTCAAGGACTGGAAAATCAGCTTCAGGAAATAGTCGGTTTTCTGTCCTAAGTCCTTATGGACTGTGACTTGAGAAACCCTCCTGCAGATAAATCTAACACCCTAATAATTCAATATTTTTCTCCAAAACAAAACCATTAGCATTTTATTAGAAGAAATATTTCGTCTCTCTCTCTCTCTCTCTCTCTATTTAAACACGCCACAGATGTAGCACTCTGTGTGGGTTGTTAGAAAGTCAAAGAATATAATTTCTTGATTAATTGCCATACACAGGATCCGAGTTATGCACAATTTTGGTAGTTAACCCCACCACCTCCCGTAAGCAGTCTTGCTAAACCTTCCAAATAAGCACATTTCTGATAAATCACTTGCAGCTATTTAAATGGATCAGGCTTTATTCCTCGGGACAGATAGATCACGTCATTTTCAAAGTGCAAGAACTACAGGAGAGAAATTCCACAGTAAACCTCTGCTGTGGTACCTTCGTTTCCCTTGCAGGCTTCAGGGAGTCTCAGTTAATATTTCTTAGCTTACTTTTAACTATCTTGTGGTCTCAGAAATGGTTGGTGATTCAGAAATTACATCAGGAGTCTAAAGATAGACTTCAATAAATGCAGCAGTTCTCGATCAGGAAAAGAAAATGCCTGTTGGTTTAAAGACTATTGGGAATCAAAGAGCTATTCTTAGTTGGGCCAGTTACAGTCGATCCCTCCAAAAGCAAGTTACCTTCTCTCCTCAACCATCCATCTACTTAACTGGGTGCATGAATATAAATCACAGGGATCCCTAGATATTGGTAGAGTGCTCAATTCTGAGCTATGGGTAACTTTTTATGGACATTTTTTTCCCCACCACAGGCGGAAAAAGAAGTTTTGGGGCACAGTTTGCATATTGGTTACTTCACCAATGTAATGACTGATTTACCCAAGACAACAGGGCTGACAGCAGTAAAAGCAGAGGGAAAAGGTCGGGTCCCAGGTGTATCTGGGGGATACTCCTTTATGCCACCCGACCTCAAGGAGTTACTATGCCACATTTTTTTTTTTTTTTTTGCGGTATGCGGGCCTCTCACTGCTGTGGCCCCTCCCGTCGCGGAGCGCAGACGCAGCGGCCATGGCTTACGGGCACCGCCGCTCCGCGGCATGTGGGATCCTCCCGGACTTGGGCACGAACCCGTGTCCCCTGCATCGGCAGGCGGACTCTCAACCACTGCGCCGCCAGGGAAGCCCTATGCCACATTTTTATCACACAACCTCTGGCATGGAAATTCTTCGCAGGGGATCCTACATCCCTCAATTATGCTCTTCTTTTTCCAGTACAAGCATAACGATAAAAAGCATCTCAGTTCAAACAGGGTTGGTCAACCAATACCTAAACAGCAAGCAACTGGCCCCTCTCGCCTTCACGGCCAATAAAGACCCTCAGACATCTCCTCCATTTCTCTGAAAATTTATCTTCTTTAACACTGGAGGTATGTTTCCCTAAATTTGAATTTATTTGGAATTCATCCAGACAACCCTCCCTTCTTTAGTTCAAAAAGTGTGCGGGGATACCCAGAATTCTGGAATGGATGACAGTCAATTAACTGTGACATTCTAGTAAAGAAAAAACACCCACTGGTACCGTCTTCTTGAATCTCACATCCTTGTAAATCAGGGTCAATATATGTTCATTTAAAATAAAGAAAATTACATTCATTTTTAATATTCTTTTTAGTTTATATTACCTAAATGCCCCATAGTAAGCATGCTCCACTTCTGCAAATAAAAACGTTCTTTGAAATGCATTTGACAGGGCTTCCCTGGTGGCGCAGTGGTTGAGAGTCCGCCTGCCGATGCAGGGGACACGGGTTCGTGCCCCGGTCGGGAAGATCCCACATGCCGCGGAGCGGCTGGGCCCGTGAGCCATGGCCGCTGAGCCTGTGCGTCCGGAGCCTGTGCTCCACAACGGGAGAGGCCACAGCAGTGAGAGGCCCGCGTACAGGGAAAAAAAAAAAAAAAAAATGCATTTTACAAAATTTTATATACATATCAATACCATGTCGAAAATACCATAAGGAAGTCTCCCTGAAGCTCGTGCCAAGTTTTGTTTGCTTTGTTGTTGTGGTTGTTTAGTCTTGTTTTTGCTTTTTAAGTTTCCCTGACCATCCCAGTTTACCTCATTATTAGACTACAAGCCATTCAACAATTGACTACTAAAAAGTGTTTTACCGAATCCATAAAATGAGAATGAAGGGGAAAAAAAGAAAAAAAACATGAACAAAAATGTCCTCTAAGTTTTCCTACACATATCCTATAATTTTCCAGTTGGCTTAACCACTCAACATATTTAAATAACCAACCAACATATTTATTTAACATTCGGCAGATGGACATGATAGAAACATCATGATTTTCAGATGTACTTTTATAACTGCAAGGTTTTCTTCATGCCAGGATCACAACAGGTTCTTAAGGTAAAGCTGCCCCTACCTGCTGTTTCTTTGATGTTAGAACAACTCTCAACCTCAACATGTCCTCTCAGATTAATTTAAAGCAGTGGAAATCAAATCATTCTCTTCAATCTATTTTTTACCCACAGCATAAAAGAGACTATTTTACATGTTAATAGTAATCTGATGTGGTTGTATAAATCTGATATAAATATGATACTCTGTTTGGAAATGATGCTAATTTAGTTTAAAATGGAGATTACATTTCAACTTGTAAAAGAGCAGGATGGAATATTAGCATTCATGGCTGTTATATAATTTCCCTTTACACTACACAAGTGTTACTCAAAATCTTTTCTGAGCCTCTTTGTCCAAAGATTTCCCATTCTTCCTGTAAGAAAAAGGACTTCTCTATTTAACTATAAGTTAAACAGGTGGTACAGACCCTTGAAAAAAGATTAACAACAACATTATAAATGCATTTTTGAAGAAACATTTAAAGTTACAGTGTAATAAACTGAACAGAATGTCATAAGAATGTCAAACTGGGCACAGTAAAAATAAATGTTATTCCCAAGGGAAATAAAAAGTCTGCATATTTATGTAACATTCAGCAGATGGACGTGATATTAATATAGGGTTTTCAGTTGTACTTTTATAGCTACTAGATTTTCTTGCCTAACTTGGCAACCCGAGGCACCATTTGAGTTTTGGATTTGGACAACACTGCAACAGATGCCCAGACCAATAAAATAAATTCCTTAAGGGCTCTGCTTAATTTGTGTAATTGATCAATTTTGGTTACATAGGCCTCAGCTCACCAGCATGTAACTGCCTTCCACAAAAGCTTTGCAGTGGGGATTTCATTCCATATGTTACTAGGGTTTATGGCCCCTCTCTTTGACAATGCTGCAAATAGAACAGGGCCTGGGGTGACACCTGTTGACAACCAGTGGTGAAAAACAACCACTGATAACAGCGGATGGTTCTGGAGCAGTTTTTCTCAAACTCAGCACCATTGACATTTTGGACCAATTCTTTGTCTGGAGGCTGTTCTGTGCATTGCAGGATATTTAGCAGCAACCCTGGCCTCTCTCACTAGATGAACCTAAAATGTCTCTAGACAGTGCGAAATGGCCCCGGGGTGACAACACCACCCCAGGTGAGAACTGTTGCAGTAAGGTGGATGCTTCTAGAATGGCTTAAGATTTCTCACACAGTTGTTTTTTGTTGTTGTTGTTGTTGTTGTTTTTTGCGATACGCGGGCCTCTCACTGTTGTGGCCTCTCCCGTTGCGGAGCACAGGCTCCGGATGTGCAGGCCCAGCGGCCATGGCTCACGGGCCCAGCTGCTCCGCGGCATGTGGGATCTTCCCGGACCGGGGCACGAACCCGCGTCCCCTGCATTGGCAGGCGGACTGTCAACCGCTGCGCCACCAGGGAAGCCCTCACACCGTTTTTTAAAACAAAACACAAGACACTCTTCCCTTGCCTTGAAGTCTTTCGATCTAAGCATAGTTTTACAGAGTTGTCTGTTGTTGGCCTGATAGAAGGTAACTGTAATATCGCTTCATCACTGCACTTAGGCAGGTGGTAATTAAGACATGGATTTTGAAACCCAACGTGAAATGTTCATCACTCACCTATTAAACTTGCCAGAGTTGCTATGTTAATTATCTCCCCATATCCCTGATATCCCAGAAATCAAAGGAAAGACCAGTGACCTCTTTTGTGACTGCACAAATAACTACATGATAATAAATTAGTTTTCAATTTTCAGAAGACTTTACATGGTTAAAAAAAAAAATGGAGCAAGTATGATACACAAACTTGATAGAAGATGGCTGATCAGCACCAACTTTGAGGCTTTTTTAAAAATTTGCTTTCAATCAATGCAAATAGGAAATTGAAGCAAACTGCATGATTATTTACCTGGCTGTGTACATTGCTGAATATAATAATAATAATGAGAAGATGATGTCAGTTCATGTTTTATATTGGGTATTACAGCAATAAAAGCCTGCTCATCTGACGTTTTCAGAGGTGGAGAAAAATTTGACACATACACACGGTACACACAGCACACATCCAGACACTCACACAAAAGATTTCTGCAGTCAGAATGACCTGAAGGATTCATACTAATATCAGAAAAAAAGTATGCAAAGTGGAATGACTTACTTAACGGTAAAGAAGTACCATGACTTCCTGGCATGTTTTGTGCCTTTCTTACATCTGCTCCTGCCTCTAACAGCTTTCTTCCTCTGGCTGACAAAATACAAATAAGAATGTACAGAAGCAGAGCCCCACTCTGATGTACCATAATACTTGGCTAATTAGAAGAATCCTCCCGGTCATTATGTTAGGCAGTAGGAAGTAAGAAACTACATGAAAGCATGACACTTGCTAAGCCCTAGGACGGTGTCACAGCTGAACTGGCCTCACTTTCTTATGTTTCTTTTAGATTTGGTTGGATTCCAAGTTCATTCCTTTAAAATCAGGGTTTTGACTTTCAGAGGGAATGATTCCTTGAACACTGCACCATCTTCTGGCCAAACGCTGAACTACAAGTTCTTAATTAAAGTGTGAAGTCCCAATTTCCTAAGAATGTCAGCTGGATGAGAACCCGATATACTTTACTATTCCTATTTTCAGCACAATAGATCGAAGAGAAACAGGAAACATCCTCCTTCTAATTAAATTTAAAGAACTCTGTTTTAAAACAGTTTTGTGCTTCACAGTCTTAAACAACTTTTGATCCCACAAATGCTCATGGGTACTCACTGGCATTTAGAATACGCTGATTGGGGCCCAAAGAGGTATGCAACATGGTTCTGGGCCTCTGAAAGCTCTGAAAGCTCATTTTACAGTTCTTTATTGTATAGTCATACAATTGTAAACTATATACAATATGACTATTGTATAGTCATACAATAAAGAACTGTAAAATGGGTGAATTCTGAAGAACCCGAACAAGAAGGGCAGTAGGAATTTGAGGGGAAACCTGAAGACTGACCTCGGTGGAAAAGATTTACTACAGACAGTGGTCCTTGAATCATGATGAAGAATGATGATGTAGCCACTAATGATGCTCAAAATATGCCAGGCACTGAGCTAACTTCTTACAAACACTACCTTAATTATTCCTCAAAACAACTTCATCTTGCTAACGAGCGTCCCACCCATGGGGTACAAGAGGTTAAGACTCAAACTCAGGTCAGCCCCGTTCCACAGCCCACCCTCTTAACCACCTTGCTGTGCCATCTCCCATGGCAAGGATGAGAGGCCCAGAAAGGATGACAGAGGGGTTTCTGGAGGAATGAGATGAGCTCAGCAAAAGGACAGAGGGAGGGATGTGCAGCTGCAGCTCTAGAATTTCCCTCTAGAAGGGACTTAGGATGGAAATCTTTCTGGAGGGAAGGGACAGCTCTGAGACGTACCTGTTTGAAGCAGTGTTCACGGAGGAGGCATACAGATCCCGCCCAGAGAAAGTAAGAGGAGCTGGTGGGAATCACGGGAAGGACTGACCTCCAGGACACCCACAGCTGCTGCCACTGAGAGCACAGACTGCATACTCAAAGAAGAAGAAGGAAACCAGCGGGAGTAAATAGCTACGTGGTTCAGAGGCAACCAGAGGAAACTGGATTCGAAAAGCAGGTTGGAAAAAGACAACCATGTTCAGGAAGTTAACCAGAGTATCAGGGTTCCAAAGGGAAGAAGAGTAAGCAGCAGATTCATTCACTCATGTAAGCATTCATTCATTCACCAAAATGATTGGGTTCAAGGGCAAAGGATTTGGGGAGGTGGGAAGAGCAGGTGAGGATTTTGCCAGTTAGGGGAGGCTTTTGCATGTGTAAAGCAGAAGAAAGAAAGTCTAGAGAGAGTGACGGGAGATGCTGTAGAAATAAGACACAGTGGAGGTAGTAAAGGTGGGAGGAACGTGGTAATGGGCAGAGGTTGAGGGCACCGGTCTCCAGAAAGGTTCCTTTCAAAGATATGTAGGTAATTCAGTCATAACCTAAACAAGGACTGCAAACTCAGTTTTGAGGCAGGTAGTAAATGCACACAGTGGGCCAGCCAGCTGAAATGAATAGGGAGTGGTGGATGGAGGAAACCTGGAGACATTGTGCCCTGCCTAAAAGGGACAGCTGAGCCACAGCTCAGGCTGCTGCCATGCTGAAACCAGAACTCAGACTTGCCAGATGCTCTGATATTTCAAGACAAGCTAAAAAGATGGATTTCTATATGCAGTCTCTCAATGTGTATGTTGTTAGAAATTTTAAAGAATTTAAAAACACTATGCGGGCCAAACAAAACACATCTGCAGTGCAGGTGGGACCTGCGGGTTGCCAGTTCAGAACCCCTGGCTTGGAAGAAAGATGTGGCTTACTGAAGGTTACGTAAAGGAAAGAGGGAACGCCGCATCCTAAAGTCCTGTCCTCTGCAGCGACTTGACATCCATCCTTCTTTCTGACCCACCTCCATCGTCATCATCCCCAGTGGAAGCTCTCATGACTTCTGAGATAATCGCCCACCTCCACTCGCTCCTTGTTCCTCTTATGCTACACCTGTCACTGGACTCACCTTTCTAAAATATAGTTCTTTTGTGCCACCCACTTCAGCCTCAGCCCAGAAACTTGAAATGACTTTCCTCACTGCTTATTAAAATAAGAACTTCAGCTCACCTGCATCCATTACTCTTCATGATAAAGGATCATTACGCCTTCACAATAGCCTAACATTTCTTTCCAACTGAAATGCCCTTCCAAATCTGTACATATCCTAAGCTTTTGCCAGTGAGAACTACCCAATTTCCCAAATGCAGCCTAAGTTTCCATATACGTAGATCAGAGTTTTTCAGTGTCAGAACTATTGACATTTGGGGCTGGAAAATTGTTTTCTGGGGGGGGAATGGGGTCCTGTGCATCGTGGAACATGTAGTAGCATCCGTGGCTTCTATGGACTAGATATTAGTAGCTCCTCCCCTGAGTTATGACTACCCAATAGGGCAAGATGGAAACAACTGAGCCCTCATAATATTCTCTCAGGAAAACCTTCAAATTAAGTGGAATTCTCTAAATCTTCACCAACAGGTAGCAGAAAAGTTTGCTCAGAAACAGCCAGAGGGGCAGAGGAAGGTTGGCTACTGATTAAAAGTTACTGTGTATGAATTACAGAGTCAGCAAGTCTGTTGACTTTTTCATCTCTTATCAAAGAAAAGAGGGGCTTCCCTGGTGGCTCAGTGGTTAAGAATCCGCCTGCCAATGCAGGGGACACAGGTTCGAGCCCCGGTCCAGGAAGATCCCACATGCCGTGGAGCAACTGAGCCCGTGCGCCACAACTACTGAGCCTGCGCTCTAGAATCTGTGAGCCACAACTACTGAAGCCCCTGTGCCTAGAGCCCGTGCTCCGCAATAAGAGAAGCCACCACAATGAGAAGCCCGTGCACAACAAAGAGTAGTCCCCACTGGCCGCAACTAGAGAAAAGCCCGCGTGCAGCAACGAAGACCCAAAAACAGCCAATAAATAAATAATAAATTCTTAAAAAAAAAAAAAAAGAAAAGGACACTTCCCCTGGGAGGTTTTGCCTCCCTGATTCCCATGCTAGGCCACATTCCCTTGCCGTGGGCTCTCACAGCACCAACGTCCTAATAATCCCTTGTTTAATGTTGGTTTCTCCTCTGGGCTGTACAATCCAGGAGGGCACAGACTGTGTGTCACCGTCACAGCTGCATCCCCAGCTCCTAGGACAGTGCCTGGCATGGAGAGGGCACTTACTTCTCTGGTAATGAGTCATAAACCTTACAATAATAGAGTGATTTCCCCTTCATCTAATTCTTAGCAAATCCCAATTCTCTTATTCCTTTCAGATGCAGCTCAAGATAAATGATCTCCAGGAAGACATCCTTGACTAATACCAACTGACAATGATCTCTCTTTTCCTATAAATCTATACAGCATTTCACAGGGCTTGTTACTCGTGGTTTTCCACATAGATCTTTCTCACCAATGAAATTCAACATCTTCAAGAGAGTCTACATCTTCCAGTTTTTTATTATCACCTTTAACAATAAGTATACAGGTGACAGATCTAAATACCTGCAGGTGCAATGAATAAATGATTATGTTTTTCACTAAAACAGCTAAAAAGCCCACCATCACCAAACTGAACCTTAGAAACCAAATTGTGAATTTATGATCGTGTCTAAAATGCTTACCTAATGTCTTCTTCCTGTATTTTAAAATAAAATTTCTATTGATTCAAGTTCAATTATTATTTATTCATACCATAAACATGTCACTTTACAAATAATACATACAAAAACCTTCTTGCCAGCACACATTTTTCTCATCCCCCAAGTCTGTGGTCTGGTGGAATGAGTTCTTTGTTAGAAAAAAATAGAGAGCTGTGACTTTAAGCTGGTCAATTAACCTTCCTTGTTTCCTCAATCCATAAAATGGGTACATTAATATCTGCCTACTGGAAAGGGTAGTAATAATTCTTGTATGCTTAGGGTTTGGAGTCCTACAGACCAGATTCAAATCTGTATTCTATCTCATGATAGCTGTGTGCTCTTAGTGATTAGTCAATTTAATCTCTCGGTCTTGGTTTAAATGTAAAATGAGATTAAAAATAAAACCTACCTATTGTGAGATATACATGATGATGTACACAGTTGCTAGTAAGTAGCAAGTGCTCAGTGAATGCAGGCCCTCTATTACTAGAGAGAAACGAATGAGACAATGATATTAGAAAAGAACTTTGGACAAGAATAGTTTCTAGGGATGACCCCATTTGGTGATTATTGGAAAGTTAAATGATAAAATCAGTTACCTAATATTCCAAGAATTTTTTTTTTTTAAATGCTTAATTCTCAGTCTTACGGTCACAAAAGTCAGCCCTGGGTTTTTATGGACTGAGACTCAACCTGGGCCCAGGACAGGCATTATAGTTTAAAATGTATAAAATCTGTCATTTTCTCCATTGTTCTTAGCATTTTAAGAGACTGTTGCTTTAAATCTGGTGATTCTGTCCAGCGTCTTTTCTGAGTTAGTTGGACTTTCACTGCACCAAAACTGAGGCAAACTAGAACTTCAGATGCAAAGTAAAGTCAAGGAGAAATGCAGCTTCATGCTATGGAGTTCAACGTCCATTCAGTTCCATGCTGGTGAGACCCTGTTACATCCCGTCAAATGGGCTGGGGGAACTGGGCTCCTGCACTCATCTCTCTTGCTATCCCTGTGCAGTGCCAGCCTCGACTACCTCCGCTTAGGTCTGTACATCTGCCTTTCTTCATCCACTCTCTTGAGGCTGCATGAAATTCAACTAAATTCAGAGGTTAGATGGCATTTTTCTCAAAAGGAAAAACAGATAAGGAGATATCTTGACCAATTCAGATCCAAAATCTTTTCTATATGGATATTTCATTCACTCAACCAATATTTTTCAACTGAAACAGCATATAAATGTCTGAGATTTCCCTTTCACTCTGGCTCTGAGGACCTGGATTTTGTTTGCCCTTGAACAAGATTTTACTCTCAAATTTCCCATCAATAAAGCAGAGATAATGACAGTATTTGCCCACTGCATGGGGGAATTGTAAAATTTAATTAATTAAAATCTTAGATGAAGTGTCCTAGCAACACCAACATTCTGCATTACTTCCTGACCTGGATGTGAATGAGTGTTAATTTCAAAAGACAAATTCTCCAATTTATAGCATGATTGTAGAGTGGAGTTTTACATACACACACACACACACACACACACACACACACACACACACACACACACACACACACACACACACACACACATGCTCATCCATATACATATGTATATGCATATGTATAGCTTGGCATTTATACGAATGTGTGATTTCAGCGGCAAATCAGCCAAAGGAAAAATTAGCTACAGTTTTTTCCAAGGGAAATAATTTTCTGTTCATGTTCTGTTATTTTCAAAAGACTCTAATGCTGTTATTTCAAAACTAAATGTCCTCAAACAAGGCAAAGACAATTCTTCGTTGAATTATGCTTGCAGATGCCAAAGTTTCAGTGTTGTGTTAAAGTCCTACAAGAATAATCCAAAATTTTTTAAATGTATATGGGAACATTCTTTTAAAGTGAATTAAAAATATTCTACCCCTTTAGGATCAAATAACCTTAAAAAGAAGATAAATAAACATTCCACAAGAGAGAGGGAAGGAAGGAGGGAAGAGAGAAAAGAAGGGCATGAAGAAATTACTGTCATCGCTTCCCCTCCCCAAGAGAAAGTTACAAATCATCCATAAAGTTTATTCTGCATTTTGCTTGACTAAAGTTGGGCAGGGTCATTTTGTGACAACAGAAGGGAAAGGAAGAGCTCTGATGTAATTGAGTAGGAGTATTAAGAAGCTATGTCTTTTTCTCTTGGCACTCATCTCTGGCTATCACATCCGTAAACTCCTGCCTGCCTTTTTTTGGGACACAAACAGATTAGCTATTTCTTAACAGATAAATGTTTTCTCTGGATGCAGCTACTTTCATAGCTGATTAGTTGACTAAAAGCCATAGTATTTTTAAACTAGCTCGTTTATATAGATAAGGCTTTTTTTTTTTTTTTTTTTTCAAGATAGCACCAGTTAACTTTGGCATCAAAATATGGCCTCCTGTCATAGGAAAAGTACATGTAACTGATAAGGATTGAACGCGGCCTAATACTCACAGTGGGAAGAATATACTGCTTAGGGCTCTTTATATTCTAGTATGAATGAGAATCTTTTGTTAATTTCAATAACACTCTATCTTAACACCTAAAGAAGTGTTAGATGTGAGATATAAACATTTTTATGATATGCTATGAATTTTAATATTATTTAACTTTATTTTATTAATTTTTTTTCTACGTAGGCAGTATATATCCATTAACATTTTTAATGAAGAGAGAGCGAGACCGTATGTAAAACATCAAACAAGTCTTTAAAAAAAAGGAAAAGAAAGAAGAGTTCTCTCTAAACATCCAGAAACGAAACAAAACTAGAAAATCTGAAAGGCATCATACTTGTTGATGAACAGATACAGCTTTTAAGAAGCTACCAAATCCTTCTTCGCATTGTGGAAACCCAGTTTTTATTCACCTTCCTCAGTAATTGAAGGCAGGGATTTTTGTCTGTTTTGTTTACTACTAGACCCTCACAGTCTAGAACAGTGCCTGACATATAGTAGGTGCTCGAAAAAATCTCTACTAAATAAAGGAACAAAGGAAGACAGCTTGTCAAGGCAGGATATAAAACCTGAGATTGGTAAAAAGCAATAGGAATTCCAAGAAGCCTTTCATCTGTCACTTTGAGGTCTGCTAAGAAGAAGAAGAAAGAAGAATGATCAAAACTACCCAGTAAATGAGGCTAGGGATCAGTCTATATAGAACCTGAGATAAGAAAACAGAAAGTACCAAAGAATAATTGGAATATTATGCTCCTCTTTCACAAGAGTAAGACTACCTCACTTTCAGCAAAAAAAGAAGTGGAATTGAAGTAGCGAGAAGAAATAAGATGAAAAAATTGCCACAGAGTAAGGGGCTCAATAACTATCTCTGAATAAATGAAAGGCCGTCCACCCACATGGGCACTGGCTCAGCACTGGGACGCAAACCGTAACGGTCCTCAGAAAGCTCACGTTCCAAAGAGGGGGGAATAAACAGGCAGATTCCAATCCTGATAAAAAAGAAAATAAAAATAGGTAAGAAAGGTGACAGAATTAAAAGGAAAACTGACCCTCCTTTTTCCAACCTAGGACACATTTGGAACTTGGGCAAAATCACATGTGCCTTAGAAAAGACACAATGCATCACAAGAGGTAAGTTCCACGAAAATCCTCTGAAAAGCTTGTTAATCAATTTGAGAACTTTCCCATGAGGAGAGAATAACAAAGAGCTAAAAGTCTTCGGGAATGATGAAAGCTCAAGGGAATATGACTGGAGGTTCAACAATTTACGAAATAAATGAGATGAATAAGCACTTGTACAAAAAAGTTCAAGAACTGTGGAATGAGAGACAGCTCACACAGCATTAGATTGGTACATTTATGATAAAGTTTAAAAAATACCATAACCAAACACAGTACAGATTGAAAACATAAGTAGACTGGGACATGTATAGAAAAAGTCACGGATCAAAGACAACTCTCGTAGCCTGAGGTAAAATCTAGACTGTGGCCACGGTTTTTTGTTTTTGTTTTTTGTTTATTGAACTCTCTATTAGGGAAACTTCAAACATGTACAAATTTAAATACGTGTGTATTCATCCATCACACAGTTTCAATAATTATCAATCCATGGTCAATGTCATTTCATTTTTACCCCTTGTTTCATTTATTTCCACTTCCCCACCCTAACCCCTGGATCATTATGAAACAAATCTCAAACACTGCATCATGCATCTGTAAAGAGTTCAGTGAATATTTTTAAATATAAGGACAGCTTAAAAAACATAACTATCATACCAACAGCCTGCCCCAAAAGTTAACACTAATCCCTCCACATTATCAAATATCCAGGCAAATTTCAAAATTCTCTGATATGCAATAGCAATTTTTTTTTTTTTTTTTTTTTTTTTTTTGCTGTACGCAGGCCTCTCACTGTTGTGGCCTCTCCCGCTGTGGAGCGCAGGCTCCGGACGCGCAGGCTCAGCGGCCATGGCTCACGGGCCCAGCCACTCCGCAGCATGTGGGATCTTCCCGGACCGGGGCACGAACCCGTGTCCCCTGCATCAGCAGGCGGACTCTCAACCACTGCGCCACCAGGGAAGCCCTACAATAGCATTTTTTAAAATTAGGAATTTATTGTCACATCTGAAAATAGAGTATAGCACAGGGAACTATGCTCAATAGTTTGTAACAACCTATAACGGAAAAGAATCTGAAAAAGAATATATACATATGTATAACTGAATCACTGTGCTATGATATTGTAAATCAACTATACTACAATTAAAATTTTTAATTTAATTAAAAAAAAGAAAATGGCAATATTTCAACGAAGTCTAGATTTCTGACTTCTCTCTTAACAAAAATATCTGGCAACTCTGGGTACATATTCCTGAACAGCAACATTGAGCAGAAATGACAGAGCCACTTCCCCTCTTATGCAGGTCTTACATGCTCCAGCTCACCACACTCCTCACCACTCCCTATCGTCCTGCCCCTCCTGCACACTCCACACATCTACATCACCTGTCTGGCTCTTGGACACAACTGAGTCTACAATCCTAAATCTAAGCTAACAGAAATGCTGGATGATTGGAACCCCTCCTAGAGCTTCCGGGTAAATGATGTCCTAAGTGGTAACCAGAGTCATGCTTTAGCTTTACAGGCTTGAAAAAGTCACAGACAGAACAGAAAGGAACAACCCAGAAAACAAATGCTCACATTTTAGGGTCAAACCACGGGCAGAACAAGAGAAGATGCAAAGTCAACAGACAAGGAAGCCAAGAGGGGGAATGGTGGAGTTATGAGGCACAGATTGATTTGATTAGTTCAAGAATTATTTGGAGAACCAAATTATGTGCTGGGCTTTCCTCTCTGCAAGGCATTCCAAGATCCAGAGATGGGTTATGTTGCTTTTAAAGGAGTTACGCCAAGTCCAACACTACATAAAGCCTTCCCTCCTTCCCCATTCATTTGTCAGTTTTGAAATGTGAGAACGCAAGCCCAGTAGGTTAAATTAAAAGTGTAGTCATTGGGGCGACGTATTAATGCTCTTAAAATTGATTAAAATCTAAAATAAGACCTCTTACACTCACCTGTATCTATATGTTGACTCCTTTTCAGAGAGGCTGGAATGCTCAGGACTCAGTGTAAGAAAATAAAATGGTGTGTGTTTGACAACCAGATGCTATTCAAAATTAAAAGAGCTTAATTTTAAAACTGGTGCAAGAAAAGACATATAATTTGCTCGCTATGCACACAGTAAATTAAAAACTAAAAAGAGGCAATGAGTGTGAAATATTAAATATTTACTTCTCCGGGTATTTTTGTGCACTCTGATATTAATGGGTAATAATAATTACTGTGCCTTATCCAAGACACACCTAGACTGGGAAATTAAATTCCCAGCAAATGGGAGATATATCAGTCAATGCACATGCTTAATTCCCATTATGTTAATACAACCAGAGGAAATGCACCCATGGAAAACAAGAGATCCCCAGAAACTTAATATAATGGGAAATCTGGAAGGGTCTTTTCCCTTGGAAGTAGGGGAATTAATTCCATTTAAATTTCTCAAAATAAATATGCATCCAGGACAGAAAAGCTGAGTACATAAATGATTTCATAGAAAACAACTCACAAATGACACTTGTCAGTCTCCTTTGTATATTAAAAACTTGAAGATGGAAGTAATGGGAATCATAAATAGTAGATTTTAAATGGTTTTACATGGCAATATAAAAGTTGGTAACCCTAAAAACCTTGAACATGGCTTGGGACCCTAGGAGGAAGCTCAGTCAAGGAAATCATTCATCCATCTGAGACCCCACGTCTTTAATAGGAGATGCCTTGCCCTTCTGTTCTCTTTTCTATTTGTTAATTCTAATTCCCCATTAAAGAGTCTATTTGACCACAGGGATACGAAGCCCAGTAGATATCAGAGCCATGCCTCCATGTCACACATGGAAAAGGGGATCAGCCCCGGAGCAGTGGTTAAGGTAATTCATGAGTCAAGAGGCTGGAGCTCTAGTGCAAAGCTCTGCTGTTTAACCACCTGGATGACCTTGATCTTGACCTCAGTATTTATATCCCTAAAGAAGGATGGTAATAATCCCTATCCACCTACTTCACAAAAACTGAAAGTTCAAAAGAATGATATGTATGTGTGAAGGTAACTGCAAAGGTAATTGCAAAGCACCCTACAACTGCAAGGACCATAAGTAATTTAGTGCTGAATGTCCTGCTTTTCAGAGCTTTGATGCATTTACTATGAATTTTTTGTCTTTCGGCCTTTTTTTGAGTATTAGAGTCATACACATCAGTATAAACAAATTAAAACGAGAGAAGCAGACAGAAGAGGAGATATTATTCATGTTCTCGCCACCCCCAAAATAACACCCATGAACACTGTACGTATGTCAATCTCAGCCAGGGTTGTCTCCCCACCCCAGGGGACATTTGGCCATTTCTGGAGACATTTTTGGTTATTCACTGTTCAGAAAGAGGTAGATGAGGGGTGCTACTGGAATCTAGTGAGGCCCTGGATGCCACTAGACATCCTACAGTGCACAGTACAGCCCTCTACAATAAAGAATTATTCAACCCCAAATGTCAGTGGTACCAAGAATGAGAAACCCTGATCTAATATATATGCATGCATGTGTGTGTAGCATCACATGTGGCATTAATGCCAGAAGGCCATTCTACACTGTCTTTCACCAAATTAAGCTAGGTGGAAGGGCAATCCCAGAATCTCACCTTTAACCAATGTTTGCTGCTACAATAACAACATACAGGCAATAAAAGAAATTTAACACAGAAATTATAAAATATTTCTCCACATACATTAAATGGAGGCAGTGTTTATGATAATATAACACCATTTACTCTCCCAACTTCTTCAATAACTGCAGGAAGCTGCTGAAGTGATGAGTGAAGAGAGATAGGATGGCTTCTGCTCAAGCAGATTTAGGGGTGAAAAAATATTCTCGTGGGTAATTTTTTTTTTTTGGTTTTCTTATGAATAAGTAGTTAGAGTTAAGAAACTAAATAAGTTTTCTATTTTAAATTCTCTTTACTAAAAGTAAATATTACTTTTGACACAGCTAAGAAATCAAGCATCAAAACTCGACCAAAACAAATTGAATAATTAAGTTAACAGAAATGGAAAGATCTCAAATAGGAAAGATGTTCCACAACTTCTTCTTAAAGAACATTGTAGAAAAAGATACCAGTTAAATGAGCTCATCATCATAATCAAAATCAGAACTACCATCTTATTTTTCTCTTAGTAACATACAGTATACATCTTCATATGTTATGTTTCATATATATGTGTATATATACACATATACATGTATATACATATGTATATATACATATATATACACACAGCACAAAAAGACTTCATTGTTTGGGTGTACATAATTTACTTAGTCAATACCTCACTGCAAATATTTTATTTCCAATCTTTCATTAAAGTAAACAATGCTACTCTGAACATCCTCATTGTTAAGTCCTACGTACATCTTGAATTATGTTGTTAAATTGGTAGAAGAGGAGTTGGAAGTCAAAGTGTAGTTCATATAGTCGTTGCCCTCCAAGAGATTTTTACTGGAAGGCAAAATTCAAGTTCACCTTTACACTTGCTGTTTTACCTTCTCTAACAACCTGATTCTACTCCTGAAAGTCATGCCCACTGCCATTTCTGGTGAGCAGGATTGTTTTCAATGACAGCAATTACTTTATGCACAGGAGATATGCCACAGACTGTCCAAAACAGCCTATATTAAAGAGACTGCCAGGTTCTGATTCAACCGAGTACTGATCACTGAATTACCATTCACGTAAAAGTTCACAGAGACAGACCCATAGCAAATCTGATTCAGCCACGAGAGGAGCCCTAATTAGCAGTTTGTCATTCCTTCAAACTAACCTCCTAACCTCATCCAACTGTCTATGTGTCAATTCAATTTACATAAGTAATTAATTTCTTAAATGTTGTCCCAAAGCACCATGTTCAGGCCTCCTCTTTCTGATGGGTTCTCAGCAAACACTCATGGAGATGGACATTATTTGAAGTTTCCGACCTTTCTTTTGTTGTCCCTATTGTCAAGAATTTGGTCTTTATTTTTCTTCTGAGAACCGCTCGGCTGAACTAGAAGATACTGGAAGTGGTTTCGCCAACCTGATCCAAGACACATGAGGGTCCCAACGGGGGAAAATTCAGAAATAACTACACTGTGTTTTTTAAAAGTCATTACAGCAGACTATGTTTGTGCCTGGGCATATATGCCATTTATACAAAATATTTCTAATCAAGTGAAAAGGGTTCCTCAAATGTGAAAAGCGCCCCATAGTTCAATAATCTGGACCATGATATCACGGTGCTGCAGTTCTTCTCTCTGGCCACTAGGGTGTCATTTCTCTGCTCCAAAAGGCAATTGGCTAGATGGGGCCTCTAGCCTATAATACCCCCCTCCAAGTGTGAATTTATTCTTTCCCGCCTTGCTAGCAATTTTTACTTTTCCAGCTTGTCACGTAGAATCTTGCAAGTCTCCCTGGAAGGTGCCTCATATTTAAATATGAACGGGGCAGCTGGCTTCTGTTATCTTAAAGGGTTACATTATGTCATTGCACATTTTCAGCTGGGGTAAAAACAAACTGTGCTCTTTCCACATATCATTCCTGTAATATATATTTGTATAAGATCACAGGGACTTATAAGCTGTCTGAAATTTTTCCAGCTCTAAAAATTAAGACCAAGGTACTCGGTTTCTTAAGAATTCAGCAACAACAACTAAAAACATCTGTTTATTACTCGTCGTGCTGTTTAGGATTATTTCTTAAAAGAAAATGATGATGATGATGACGATGACAACTATGATATCGACAAGAACAATGGTAATAAAGGTTAACTTGTGTTGACATTCACCACACACCTGGTGCTGTGCCAACAGCCTTCCCTGTAGTCTTCACTACACTCCAAAGAAAGAGATACTCTGAGTGTTCCCAACTTTCAGATAACGACTCTAAGGGCTTAATGGGAAAAGGTCAAAGAGTTAGAAAATGGAAGAGGCAGGCTGTGAAAGTAGCCAATTTTAATTCCAAAGCTTGTACTCTTAACCATTAAGATATGCATTCATCCTCATGTCTTAGTAAATAATTTTCTAAGGTTCTGGTAAGCAAATCTTAAATCTTCCTCAGGATGTGCATCCTCCGGGAAACCTTTCCCGGCCACCCAAGGCTAGACGGGATGTCCTGAACTCTCCTACCACATGCACAAGGCCTCTACGAGGCCAGGCAGCACACTGTGTTTGCCAACCTGCCACTCCTGCGCCCACGATGGAGTAAAAAGTCCTTGGGGACACCAACTTCATCTCCTCTAAGGGCACCCAGGACTGGTAGGCACTTGGTAGGTGTTTGATCGAAGAATGAGCATATCAGCAAATGAATTCTACCTCCTTTATCATAGAGCAGCCAAGTGGAATTTCAGCCCTACATTCCTCTTCTATTTTCCAATCATCCTCCATGAAATTTATCTCACTGGAAAGTTATCCCCAAACCTGCTTCCTTCCAAAGAATGGCAGGCACTGGAGTTGGACTACCTGGGTTAGAATACTGGGCCATCACTTCCTTGATGTAGAGCTAAGGTTTAACCCTCTTGGGTCTGTATCCTTAGCAGTGAAATGGGTTCTAAAACAGCACCTAATCTACACTACAGAGCCGGGAGGTGGTTTAAACATCATAACACAGGTACTGTGATTAGAATACTGACCGACACAGAGCAGAAACTTAGCATATGCTAAGTACAGTAGTAACAGCAATAGTATTACTAGCTGTAGCTGTACGTATAGGAGCACTAGTATTAGCAGGAAAAGTACTCCCTGAAAAACTGAACATGAGGAATCAAGGAGGAAAGATGAGGACACAGCCTCACTTTTTAAAAGTTTATATGCTATGTGGTGCTTTCCCTGTAAAGGACGTAGCTATCTCATCAAAAACGTATCTTCTGGGCTTCCCTGGTGGTGCAGTGGTTGAGAGTCCGCCTGCTGATGCAGGGGACGCGCGGTCGTGCCCCGGTCCGGGAAGATCCCACATGCCGCGGAGCTGGGCCCGTGAGCCATGGCCGCTGAGCCTGCGCATCCGGAGCCTGTGCTCCACAGCGGGAGAGGCCACAGCAGTGAGAGTCCCGTGTACCGCAAAACAAAAACAAAAACAAAAACAAAAACAAAACAAAACGAAAAAAAAGTATCTTCTTTAAACATTCCCCCAAACCAGTTACAAAATAATAATTCTTACGTGCCAACGACTATGTTAAACATGTATGTGCGTTACGTAATTTAATCTCCATAACAACGTTTCAAGGTAAGTCCTGTTAACCTCAGTTACAGATGAGGAAGTAAAGATTCAGAGAAGTAACAGTCATCTGCCCAGAACCACACAGCTGGTAAGTTACCGCACCAGGAATATGAGTTTGAATTTCTTTATTTACGTGACGGCCTGTCCCTTCCACTAGACTGAAAGCACTATGGGGCAACAGACCACAACTTCTGTTCATTGTTATATTCACAGCCCATTGCATAATAGCAATAGGGCATTTTGGGATGTGTGGGAAAAAAAAAAAAATGAATGAATAAATGGATGAATAAATCCAGAGCCTAAACTCTTAACCAAAGTGTGCCTCTTAGTTATCTGAGATGAATGACATTTTTGTATAACACATTACTAGCAAAATTAGAGGCTGGCCCAGAAATTTTATAATAATAATAATGCTTATTGAGTACCTACTATATTCATTGTTCCTTTGCTAAAGGCCTTGTAAAGGTCTTGCTAATCCTTACAGCAATCCACAAGGTAGATATTATTTTCTCTATTTTACCAATACTTGATTACCCAGTTATGCAGGAATTTAAAGCAGGTCTTTTCCTGAAGCCCAAGGCTTTCCACTTTGGGATCTCAACTCTGAAACAGGAACAAAGACAGGTGTGTGCTCTGTTTACTCTCAAAGAGACACACGAGATTCAAGCCAGCCAAACCCCAGTAGTTAAAAGAAGCTTCATAACTCCATTGACTGTGCCCAAGAAGAATCGTCCATGATGCCAGATCACTCTAGGTGGCCTGTGTGTGCAGAACTTTATTTTGTCCCCTACTAGTATATTTCACAGGATTGAAGGCACACTCAGAGTTATGGACCTTCTGCTGTCTGCGTCCTTCAGAGAACAGGTATACAGATTTGTACTTTGACTTTTGACCACTAGCAGTGACTTTATTCCAGCACCTGATGCTTAGTTTTAAGTTCCTGTAGCCTCATGCCTCTGCCAAATGTTACACCAAGCAATGGATTTGCTTATACATATCAATAAATTCCTGCAAAACCTTTCCACTTCTCTGCTATTGACCAAACCTGAAGTGCCTTCTCACTTCTGCTACACGCTCCAAGTAATACCATCTGATGAATAAAGACAAGAATCAATGAATCCATTCATTCATTTTCTTAACAACTACTCACTGAGTGCCTACTGTGCATCATGCATGGTCATTTTTGTAAAAAGCCAAAGGAGGCACCAAATAAAATCAATGGCAATGACTGCTATTGCTGTTGACTCTCTTCATCCTTCTTTTGCATATTGACGGGATAATGGTCCCCCAAAGATGTCTACATCCAAATCCTCAGAACCTGTGAATATATTACCTAGCCTGAGAAAAGGAACTTTGCAGATGTTAATCACCTTGAGGTGGGGTATGAGCTTGACTCGTCCGGATGAGCCCAACCTAGTCACATGAGTCAACAGAGCCCTTTCCTGCTAAGGTGACAGGCAGAGGAAGATGTGACTATGGAAGAAAAGGCAGAGGGATGCAACATGGCTGGCTTTGATGATGGAAGAAGGGACCATGAGTCAAGGAATGCCAGCGAGCGGCCTCTAGAAGCTGGAAAAGCCAAGGAAACAAATGACCAGCTACAGCCTGCCAGCACCTTCATTTTAGCTCAGTGAGACCTAGAATGGTAACATAATAAATTTATATTGTTTGTACGTGATACTTTGTTACAAAAAGCAATAGGAAACTGATACACACGGCAACCGAAAAAGAAACAGCTCTCCTAGGCTTCCAAATAGCAGGGAAACCTGCTGTATAGCACAGGGAGCTCAGCTCAGTGCTCTGTGATGACCTAGATGGGTGGGACATGGTGGTGGGGGAGGTCCAATAGGGAGGGGATATATGTATACCTATAGATGATCCACTTCATTGTACAGCAGAAACTGACACAACATTGTAAAGTGATTATACTCCAATAAAAAAATTTTTTTAAGTATATCAAGGGTAAATATCAACTTTTGTGCCTAAAAGCTGTAAAGTACAAGAACGTAATGAATAATAAAATAAATATTAGCACTGGATATACTTGATACCAGCTGCAAAAATTCCTATTGCACGTATCACATTGCAAATCTTCCAAAATCAATACGCAACATGAGTAGATTAAAATGTGCTCTCTCACCAACTGGGTTAGATGGTCATTCCTTATACCCAGTCAGCAGAACTCCAAACTGCTCACCAAAAAGATATGCAGCAATCACTTGATTTTCATTTTTTCACTTCAAATATTTTCATTGGTCACATTCACCTGTAAATCTGTTCTTTCCAAAAAAAAAAAAAATGTGTTTTCCACTCAGATCATTTCATCCACTAGGAGAGGAAAGGAAAAAAGGATTGGAGCTGTGCCAAAGAAGAAAAAAAGTTAATTTTCTTGCCAGTGGAGGATCTTGTTAAAATGAAACATCTTTCCCATGAAATGGATGCTAACACAACACAACATAATACTAATAAAGCCTTTTCATAATATTTTTCCTAAAGATTACTTGCATTTTAAAAATTGCCTTTTCTATCACCCCCAAGTGATGCTTAAAAAGATACATCACTTCTGAACAAGTGTTACTTTTTCCTTGCATTTCTGGTTAACTTACATATGCTTTTGTGAAGTTATCTTTCATCAAAAAAACTTACCAAAAGAAAAGATCCTTTAGAGCTAAAAGGAATAATTTGTAGGATTTAAAGAAGGGCTAATAAAGCCCCACATTTTTCCAAGATAACACACATGCATGGCAGACCCATACTTGTGCTTAACAACTGGGGATAAAAAGGACTTGTGTTTAACATTTCACAAACAAGATATTCATTTTATGTGTATTTAATACCTGCAATTTTAAACGCAGGCTTCTAAATATTCACTAGTCACTTCATAATGAAAATTGAATGCATCATGCTTTTGGATCTTGGGGGCGGAGGGATGTATAAATTTTTAAGGAAATATGTATCTGCTCTTTCCTCCCTCAAGAAAAAGGAGTGTGGATAAAGAAAGCATTGATGGTGTCAGGGTGTGGAACCGCTGGTGAGCAGGTGTGTGCTGTTGAAGGGGCCTCTGGTGAATTGAAAGCTTTTAAAAGAGATTGATTCTCTTGCTTAACTAGTTATTTCAAACATGCTTTTAAAGGTATTAATCACTTTACGGAAAAGAGTCTCCATTTGCTTCTAAATTGTTTCTTTGGGTGATTCTTTGCTGGCAAAAATGTCTGGGGTAGAAGTTAACAATCTGTCACCATAATTTGCAGTATAACATTTAAATGTTATACTTAAAATTATAGAAAATATTTGTGTCATTCAAATTATATGTAAAATATATTTATAATATATTCAAAATATATTTAAAATTTTATAAAATTATTTTATATGAAAAATTATAGATTTATATGTAAAACAGTTACATGTATTATTCTATACATACATAAATATATGTAAATGCTAGATGAACATCTCTTAAAAGAACTTCGGTTTTTGTTTTATTCATACATAGATGCATATTCTACATAAGTCTATGAAAACTTCTACTACTTAAGTTTATCTTGCAGGATTCTGTAAATTAAAATAAGACATTGATCGGCATTTTCGCTACCTTCAGTACCTGTCCCCAGTGCTACAAAGTTGTTTATTCAAGGATTTTTCAGTTTAATCTGCTGAAGGTATTTAAGTCTGCATCAAAACAGCATCTTTGGCCCCAAAAATTTTTAAATGCATCGAATCTAGTACCACAAGGGTAGACACCACTGTAATTAAGTCCTCAGGAGGTTAAGCATGATTCCATACCTCCTTGTGACTTAACTCTTAGGTTTTAGCAGCCTGGGGCATCCAGGTTCGCATGAAAAATATTTTTGCAGCCCCTCAGGTACATTATATTCTCCAAGCGCAAAAGGAAACTTTCCAGTGACAAGAGGCCATTTTGCCAATTTGCTGCCCAGAACACAGACTAATGAGTCACAGACAGCAGAAAAAAGAAATTTAACGCTCCTGGCATTAATGAGTCGGGTAGGGATTAGTCATTTTAAACGATCCTTAGTAATGCCATAAAGCAACAAAATAACCCTTTGAAAAAAAAAACCCACAGGCTCCTTGATGTTTGAGGAACTTTAACCCAGCACCTACCAAAATTTGTAGAAATATATTCCCTATGCCACGATTTCTATACCTTTTTCCACGTAAACATTTTGAAACCAAAAAAGAATACTAAAGAAAGTAACCCTATCAATTGTGTTCACTCCTCTTAGATTTTTAATAATACTAACAGAAATTCACCATCACCTATCCAGAGTCTGAAAAGCTTCACTGCTAATGTGAAATACATAGATAAGTGAAACACGGAAGGAAAAAAATCGACATCAAAAATGCATATTTCATTGGCCCAAAACACATTTCAAGACACTGAATGAATATCTAATTGTTAAAACCAACACAAAAGACTGAAGCTTTCCTCTCAATGTTCCCAACAGGATAATGCAGTGTAACAGTTTATAAACACAAGCCAGGAATTAAAATTTAAAACTACCCCAGGTCAGAAATGAGACCACTTTATAATTAGAGAAAAAACTACTGGTCCCCAGTGGAGATTAAGAAGGAGATGGTTTCTGAAAATGTACATAAGAGCGACAAAAATAAACAACTTCCACAGTCTGGTGGCACAATTCTGTTCCCTTGTGATGGAAACACAAAAAGGAGTCTCTAACAAGCTCCAAAAATATGTGGATGTGTATTTTAAGGAAAATTTAGCTTTCCAGACAACTATGTTTTTCTGCTGGAAATAATTAACTAACATAAAAATGATACACGGGTGTGTGTTAAAAGGACATTTAAGTGAAACAGGTTGAAGGGCTTCATAAATTTACCAAAGATTAAACTAAAGCTGGATGTGTAAGAGGTAGTGATAAAACAATTTGGGGCGGCTCCTTCTTGAAGCAAAGATGGTTTGGGCTTTAGCACGAGCCAGGCTTGCATAGCTAATCAGTGGCATGACCAGCCCAGACTGCAAAGTAGGAGTCCCGGTCAGTCCCTTGCAATCCATATACGCTCAAAACTCGTTACGTTGGATATGCCTTGTTCTTGACCTAAATGTAATAGAAATTCTTCCTTGGGGTGCATGATATACATGAAAAAGTACAACTTCTTTTTAAAACACCATTAGAATATTTCATTGTGTGTGGACATACACTCTCGTTACTCCTAAATGCTACTCTATTGAGTACAGTTTATACTCACTGGCAAAGCGAAATCTCCAGGGAAGCCAGAGAGGGGAATGCAATTTCTGGTAATAACAGCTCACAACAGTGAATACTATCCACTTATCCCCACAATTTCCAGCTATTTTGGACTCCTTTCTGAATTAACCTTTCATATCAAAAGGAGCAATTCTGCACACAAGAGACTCCGGTACAATTTCATGCATAATTTATTCACTCAGTTCAACATTAAACGCACAGTCCTTGACTTTGTCAAGGTGGATTCTGTTGGCAGACTTCACAAGCAGCAAAACAGGAGAAATGAGATCTACAGCTCAACCTCTTCACCTATGCTGTCTGGTGAGAGATGGGGGGTGGGGACACGGGAAAGAGAAAAAGAAGGCAGGACTGTAACAGGACGCGTTGTCATCTGGAGAATCACCAGCAAGCACACGGTATTTTCACATCAGTCAGCTCTCAAAGGTTTTTTTTTTTTTTTTTAAGTCCAGAAAAACTGAAACAAGTTTGAATTCTATTTCACCCACAGAAGTCTAGGGCAATTTGTTACCTTCCTGACAATTCTACCATTCAAGGGAAACAATACTTTTGTCCTGAGTCGCTTAGTAGGCCTGTTGGAAGAAATGACTCAAAGCTGTTATTCAAACAAACCCACACATTAGCTTGAGGTCATATTAGGAGGGCTCGTTTTAGAAATTTAAATAACACAGACTTTCCAATGAGATCCTAAATCCCAGATGTGCACGCCCAAATTGGTCTTCAAGAACGCAGACATTCGTTTTCTCTCTTAAAACCTATCCACTTGAACCCTCAAATGAGGGACGCGTGTAAAAACCGAACCCTGATCCTCCATGAAACTGTTCCTTGGCCTTTTTAGTGTCAGCTGACGCTGAGTAGACAAAACATTCATTTGCTCTCCTTGAAAAGGCCCCTTCATTCAGAGCCGTCCAAGCCACACACCTGAGTCCAACTACTGTCCGGATTAAAACCCACAGACTGCTCTAGTTCCCAGTCTCACGGATGACAAACTATTTTGTTCATCCTGTAACAGAGGGTTTTTCCCTGTCCAATGATTACTGTATTAGGACTTAACACATACCGGCAACTTTGCTATCATTATCGAATTTATTCCAACGAACGTCACCACGAGATGGTGTTACTAACATCCACGAGCTGCAGATACAGAAACTGAGGCTGACATTCCGATCACTATGCGAACCACTTCCCCTGCAGGCCTCCCTGTGCCTCGAAAGGCAAATTGTGACGCTAAAGCAATGATTGAATTTTAACACTGAAACAAACTAAGCGATTTCCCCAAATACACTAGACTTAGTGAACTGCTCCCTAACTTCAGCACTTGCCCTTTAAAATGTGACGTCCCAGCAGCCAAGGCCCACTTTCCAAACCTGTGGATAATACAAGGCCTCGGAGTATACAACGAGACGCCCTTGGAAACTCCACAGAACGCTGGAAATGTTCACGCAGGACACTTGGCAAAAGTCTTTAAATTTCAACGTTCTTAGCCAGCTTCCCCCACAGGCTACTTTGAAGAAGCGCTAAAGCACATAAATTGGAACCTTACCAAAACTGAGCCTTACTTTTCTAATTTGCCTTTAAGTTTATTGCGAGACCATGAAAATTACCTCTGGTACCGTAAAAGGAGCTCGCTGAGAGTTTAGCCGTGTTTCTCGGTTACCATTCAGCAGCCTTTTTATTGTTTCGAGATAGTTTCTGGATTGGAACCAAATCACTGAAATCTGTAAAAAATTCTGAGGTGCGGCAGGTTTTCTGTTTATGACCTTTTCCATCCCCGAGATGTTCGTGGATTCGCGTCCCGCCGAGAAGCTTAGAGGCGCCATTTTGCCCTGGATTCCACTGACCCGCCTCCCCAAGCCACCCGTGCAATTTGAGATGATTGGTAGGTGGGTGGGAATAGGCGGAGCCACGCCCAACGCTTTCCGCCCAACGCTTTCCGCCCAACGCTGCTGATGCAACGCTTTCCACCCAACGTGAGAACGCAGCGGCTGGAGTCCCCGGTATTCCCACCGCTCATCACCCTTGCTGCCCATGCCCAAGGGAATGTAATTTCCCTTTAGTCTCAGATCCCTGGAACGGGACCTCATGCTTCCACGACAGCCAAGCCTCAAAGCTTCTAGAATTCGATTTATTAGAAGCCACACAGAGCTTTATCTCCTGATAGACACTCAGAAGAATGTCCGCTCCTTTGCTTCCCAGCCTGGTGACCTGAGGCACGTGTCTTAACCCTTCTGCACCTCAGTTTCCACATTAGGAAACCAGTGGAATAAAAGCTACTTTAGAGAACTGCTGTAGGAACTTAACCTGAAAATGATTTTAAGTTGCTTAACCCACTGCTTGGTACAAAAGTGTTCAGTGTTCATGGGTGAGATTTATTTGCTCTCCATGCATAACAATTTTAATTTTAACCTTCAC
This sequence comes from Neophocaena asiaeorientalis asiaeorientalis, assembly GCF_003031525.2. Lineage (NCBI taxonomy): Eukaryota > Metazoa > Chordata > Mammalia > Artiodactyla > Phocoenidae > Neophocaena > Neophocaena asiaeorientalis. Next base: position 10,960,587 of record NW_020173397.1, read on the forward strand.
ATCTGGGAGGTAGTTGTTGTAATACCTGTCATACGCCTGTGGAATCAAAAGCCAGGAGTTAAGTTACATGTGTCAGTCAGTGTTGCTCAGCGGGTAAGTGGGGAGCTGGAATGTGACCATGTAGCTCTTTGACTTCAAGGCCCCAAAAGCTGAAATCACCATACTATGGTGCCACACTAATAAATATTGCTAAAAGGAGCTTTGCAAGAACTGACAAAGTACCAAGGAGGGACTTATAAAGGGTCATAAATTTAACTTGCAACTAAATAAATGTAATTCACTACTCTTTATTCTTGCATCATTTTTTGAAGCACCCCATAAAAGGGATGCCCAAAATCAGGCTCCTGGAAGGAGGCTGGTGCTTCACCAAGATCCCCTTTCTCAGCTGGTGCATGTGGCCTCCAGCTGCTGGGAGGTCCACTGCAAAGGTCTCTTTTGTGATCTCTGCAAAAGAATCGCCTTTGGCAGATGGAAGTCACTTCCCCTGAGACAGAGAGTTACAGGAGGTGTTTTAGTCAGGATTCTCTGGAGAAGTAGAACAAATAGAATGTGTGTATGGAAGAAATTTATTATAAGGCATTGGCTCACACTGTTATAGAGTTAGCAAGTCCAGACCTGGAGTGTGAGCTGGAAGCCTGGAGACCCAGGAGAGCTGATGGTGCACATGAAGTCAAAGGCAGTCTGCTGGAGAATTCCTTCTCGCTTGAGTCCTTCAACCGATTGGACAAGGCCCACCCACAGTATGGAGGGCAATCTGCTTTACTCAAAATTCAGGGATTTAAATGTTAATCTCATCCAAAAACATTCTTGACCCATAAAATTAACCACTGCAGGAGGTTACCCTCAGGCCCTCCACTTTCAGATGTCCAGTGAGTGATACAGGATTCAAAGAGCCCAGGACATCTTTATGGACCAGACTGAGGCTAGATTTTACATGAGATCATATTCTTGCTTGGACTTTCCCCTTCCCTATTCAGCTTCCATCTCTCTCTCACAGGTTTGTCATAAGAAGATGTCCTTCAATAATCACATACAGGGGCTTCCCTGGTGGCACAGTGGTTGAGAGTCTGCCTGCTGATGCAGGGGACATGGGTTCATGCCCTGGTCCGGGAAGATCCCACATGCCGCAGAGTGGCTAGGCCCGTGAGCCATGGCCTCTGAGCCTGTGCATCCGGAGCCCGTGCTCCGCAATGGGAGAGGCCACAACAGTGAGAGGCCCGCGTACCGCAAAAAAAAAAAAAAAACAAAAAACCACATACAACATAACCAAATCCCTGTCTCAGGCTTTGCTTCTGGGGAAACCATGCCAAGACAATCCCTATTAAACCCTGATTAGCTCCTGAATCACTCCACACTTTTTCAGTTTTACTCAACTCCTCTGCTTGTGTTTGTCTCACTCCACGTGTTCTCCTATTATGAATTGTGCTATTCTGACTCCACCTTCACCTGTCTGTTTGACAAATTGCCCCTACTCACTCAACCCCTTCACAAAATCTTCATCTCACTATGGGGCCCCATGAATCCAAACTGAAAACCAGGGCTTAAGGAAATTTCATTTACTTATAAATTTCCATCACAGGTTTTTGGCATGTATTGGAACTGCAGTCATAATGAATGACAGTTACCTGGACCTTCGTTCTACAGCTGTATTTGAGGTCCAGGATGCCAGAATGCCTTTTGGTATAAACTACCTTATGCTAAGACCCTAAGAAGTTTTTAAACTCCCCTTGATTGAGGTTAACAAGAAATTACCACAGATAAGAAACTTACCATATACCCATGATATATTGCCACTCAATAGCAAATTGGATTAGTATTTTAAACTGGCTAACTCATATCCTCTGACCTTTTTTCTCAACTGTAATAACCCTCAATACAGAGTGCCAGGTTAATATAATCAAACATCTTAATATGATGGTCAAATCCCTCCACGCTTTGAGCTCCACAACTTTATTAACTTTACCTGACAAACCATCCTTCCACATCAAGATGGTGTCTTAATCTGTTTGGGCTGCTATAACAAAAATAATATAGATTGGGTGGCTTAAACATCATTTATTTCTTGCAGTTCTGGAGCTGGGAATTCCGAAATCAAGTCACCAACTGATTCAGTGTCTGGTGAGGACCAGTTTCTGGTTCCTGTGTCTTCACATGGTGGAGGGGCTAGAGAGCTCTCTGGGGCACTAATAAGGGCACTAATACCATTCACAAGAACTCCACCCACATGACCTAATCATCTCCCAAAGACCCCACTTTCAAATACCATCACATTGGGGCTTAGTTTTCAACATATAGAAGCATCATTATCCACCTGACCTAGTTAGAAAGCAGGGTGAAAACGTCCACTTCATCCTCTCCTTCAGCCTCCATGGAGTCACCAAGTCCCTTGAGTGAAGTGCTCTCACATCCTTCCAATCTGTCCCCTCTTGCTCATTCACATCAGAGTCTCCCTTATTCATCCTCTTTCATTTTGACAGTTACAAGCATCTCCTAGCTGGTCTCCCTGCCTCCTGCCTCTCACCTCTGATCATTGTATCCCTGGAGATCATGTTCTCTGAGGTCATTTACAAGACTGAATCCCTCCTATGTATCAGAAGGCTTTTCATGAGTGATCCCAGCATACCTCTCTAGCGTCTCCCCGTTCCCAGCCCCCTCCGCCCCCATACTTTGACCTTCCCATCGTTCCCACACATCCTGTCACCTTTAGGCCCTCCAAGAATCACTCCAGGTCCTTGGTGATTTTACACCAGCTGCTCAATGTGCCCAGAAGGTAACTTGCCTCTTGGCCCACACTCACCATCAACAAACTTCTACTCACATCATTCAACTCCCAGTCACATTCTGTCTTCACCTGGGTTCTAAAAGCAGAGCCTGAATTGAGGACTTGTATGCAGGTGATTTACTTGGAAATTATTCACAGAAAGGAGGAGAGCAATGAGGGAAGACTGAGGAAGCAAAGGAAGCAAAGTTAATAAAGCTGCAGTATCAAGGTGGTTGCTATTGGCAATCTCAGGACTATTGAAAACCACAATGAATCCTTCTTAGAATTGTTCCTTTATTAAAGGTGGGGAGACTACGGCATTGATCTACTGGCTTTCCTTTCCCCAACAGTGGGAGGTGGCCACTGGGAACATTAACTACCTGGGCACTTCTGCACTCTACTTCCAGGTCCTGATGCTTCAGAAAAAAAAAAAAAAACCTCAGGCAGCAAAGCTGGCCGGCACAGCTCACACCCTCAACGTGTGGGAACTCTCCACTACCTGAGCAACGGAATCAGAGGTGGACAGAGGGGATAAAAGGCCCCCAGAGCATATGCTACATCTTTTTTGCAAAGCTTTCCCCCGCTCCTCCAACGACAGGAATTCTTCAAAAGCCCTCTGTGTTTAGTCCTTACTGCAGCACTTCTGGAGTTTATTGTGACTGTTTACTGCTCACTATCTTGCCCCCGTTAGGCTGTGAGCTCCCAGAGGGTGTGTTCTCCTAGTAGAGAAGTCGCTCCATTCTAGAATTCCTCAAACATTTGTTAAATGAATCAATAACTAAAGCTTCGCCTAAGCCATTCCATGATCCTAAATGTCTAATTCTACATATTTTGAACACAGATAAAAAGATAAGCTGTCACCTCATTAACAGGAAGTTTAAGATCTACAGCCCTGCTGTCAAACTATGACCAAATACTTTAGATTCGATTCAAAATGCTACAGTAAAGTTGTTTTCTTCCGGGCTTTTGTCATTTTAAAAGTAATAAGTAAAAGAGACAGAGAGCAAAATCCTCCAGGCTGAAGAAAGTTAAAAATTTTATATAGATACTTTTTAAGTCACTAGTCAATACATCTTTATTATATTTTTAAATGTTGTTGCTATAAACTTAATCAATACAAAGTTGCCTTTAAAATAATTTAAGCAAGTAGCTATATTTTTTTCTATTCCAGGCTCATCCAAATTAACTCGAATGACTTGTGTTTCTGTACCCTTCTCCTCCTGTTTGCTTGATGCGCCCTGACATAAATTCAATACAAATATGGGTGGTTGTCCAGAGGGGCAGCCTAGAAATGTTAATAGGCTGATCACAATAACAGTCTCATCCTAATTCTGGGCAGCTCTCATCCCTAAAAGAATCATGCTCTCAAATTCCTATAAATTTAAAATAGAATTCCAGTGCCTGTGACTGAGCGTGCCGGTTTGCATTATTTTTCCATTTTATAAAACACATGGCTGGGGAAAATGTGCATTGCACCCAAACATGTACAACACTCAACACATAAATAACCCTTACAAGTTGAATTATTATGTTGCTGTCGGCTTTTGGTAAAGTTGAACTTACCATTCAATACCCACTTGCTTAGCACATCCCATGCACTGGCACAGTGCTGGTACATGTATTTATTATTAGGGACACAGAGCCATTCTGCCGTGTCAAGCTCCAAGAGTCCACAGTGTTTTAACAGCTCATCATCAAACTCTCTTGGAAAGTCAAGTAGGTTCCACTTAGCAAAGCTAACTGATACCCCACTAACAATGTGGGATACATTACCTAACTCATTAATAGGAGGTTTAAGATCTACAGCCCTGCTGTCAAACTATTACATAACTAATACACCTAAAATGATTTGTTTCCCTTCAAAAATGTTTACCGTCTGTTAAACCTGATAGCCACTACAATTTTAACCAAACTCTACACTTCGATTTACACTTCAGTTCTCACCTAGTCTTTTTTCTTTCCCAGAAGTATTTTACCCACTTCTGCATATGTATGTACATATATATGTATGTAGAATACATATACAAAATATACATGTATGTATAAAATATGCATAACATAAAATTTATAATTTTAGCAATTTTAAGTGCACACTTCAGTGGCATTACGTACATTCACCATGTTGAGCAGTCATCACCTCTATTTCCAGAAATTTTCCATCACCCCAAACAGAAACTCTGTACCCATTAAACAAAAACTATGCATTCCTGTCTCCCCTGGCCCCTGGTAACCTCTGTTCTATATACTTTCTGTGTCTATGGGTTTGCCTATTCCAGGTACCTCAGATAAATGGAATCACACAGTATTTGTCCTTTTGTATCTAGCTTATTTCACTTAGCATAATGTTTTCAAGGTTTATCTACATTACAGTATGTGACAGAATTGCTTTTGGGGGCTGAATAATATTGCATTTATGCATATGCTATATTTTGTTTATCCATTCATGTGTTGACAGATACTTGGGATGTATCCACCTTTTTGGCTATTGGAACTAACACTGCTATGAGCACTGGTGTGTAGGTACCTTTCTGAGTTCCTGCTTTCAAGTCCTTTAGGTATACACCTAGGAGTGTAATTGCTGGATCACACGGTACTTCTAGGCTAACCTTTTTGGAACTGCCAAATGTTTTCCATAGCAGCTGCACTATTTTACACTCTTACCATGAATGTTCTTGTTGTTGTTGAGTTGTAGGAGTTCTTTATATAGTCAATATATTAATCCTTTATTAGATATATGATTTGCATATATATTCTGTGGATTGTCTTTTCACTCTCTTGATAATGTCCTTTGACGTTGAAAAGTTTTTAATCATGAAGGCCAACATATCTGTTTTCTTTTGTTGTAAGAGCTTCTGGGGTCACATCCAAGAAGTCATTGCCAAACCCAACGTCATGAAGACTTTCCCCTCTGTTTTCTTCTAAGAGTTTTATAGTTTTGGCTTTTAAATTTAGGTCTTTGATCCATTTTAAGTTAATTCTCGTATATGGTTTACGGTAAGAGTCCAACACTTCATTCTTTTGCATTTGGATATCATTTTCCCAGCACCATATGAGAAAAGACCATCCTTCGCCACTGAATGACTTTGTATCCTTGTCGAAAATCAATTAACCATATATGTGAGGGGGTCTCTTAAATGTAGTTTCAGTGAGTCAGTTGTGAACAATAACCACTGGAGAGCAATAATTCAATTAATTTCACACTCTGTAAAGAGCAATGATCTTCAACACTGCACAAAATGTGAGATTTTTAGTATAGCATTTTCCAACATTGCTTAGATTCCTTATTTTGAAAAAGTCAGAGACGATATACAAATACAATTATTATGTAGCTCCAGGTCTATATATTTCATGCCACACACGAGCAAGAAAGGAGCATTTCCTCGCACTTTCACTTCAACGTAAGGACAGGTTTCACTGGATTCACCTGGTGCAGTGATCGCCCTCTCACAATGACTCAGGAATGAAGGTCTCAGTAGGAAGGTCTTTTAACCATACTGGATAATTTCACTAATGAACAAACCTGTTCTAGAATCCGTGGCTAGAAGTTACAAATGGCATTATCTTTCAAAATGATGGGTCCTCACTTCTGCATTTATTGATAGTTGACTCTACAGCCCAGATGAATCCAATCCATCACTAATTAGCCAAGGGATTCAGTAAACAAAGTCATGCAATTCCCTGGACCCAGAATTAAAGTTAGAAAAGAAATGAAAGCATTTCAGCTATCTCAAACTTCATATTGAATATGGTGTTTTCCTTTGATCACCGTATCTGGCAACAAATACATGAATGAACAAAAACCATAAAAAGAAAAATTGTTATGAAAAGCAAAGAAAATAAGCGAAGTAGTTCATGGCCAGGATTTCCTTAAGTGAAGAGACTATGAAGCCTGTGGCTCAAACAGGTACATGAAAAGATGCTCAACATTACCAATCATCAGGAAAATACAAATCAAAACCACAATAAGATACCACCACACATCTATTAAAATGGCTATTACCAAAGAGACAAGAGATCTGCATTGGTAAGGATTAAAGAAAAGGGAATCCTTGTGCAGGGTTGGTGAGAACATAAATTGGTTCCACCACTATGGAAATCATGTGGAGGTTCCTTCCCCCAAAACCAACAATAGAGCTACCGAAGGATCCAGCAATCCCACTTCTGGGTATACATTATAAGGAAATGAAACCACTAAATCAAAAAGATAGCTGCACTCTCATGTTTATTGCAGCACTATTCACAATAGCCCGACGTGGAAAGAACCTAAGTGTCCATCAGCAGGTGAGGGGATAAAGAAAATGATATATATGTATATATATAAAAGAAGGAAATCCTGCCATTTGTGACAACAGGTATACACCTTGGGGGCATAATGCTATGGGAAATGAAAAAGCTGAACTCATGGAAACAGAAAGTAGAATGGTGGTTGCCAAGGCCTGGAGGTAGGGGAAATGGGCAAATGTTGGTCAAAGGAAACAAACTTCCAATGATAAGAGGAATGAGTTCTGGGAATCTAATGTAGCACATGACGAATATAGTCAAAAATGCTGTATTATATACTTGAAAGTTGCTAATAGAGTAGATTTAAATGTTCTCACCACATACAAAAAATAATGTGAGGTGATGGAGACAATAACTAACCTCATGGTGGTAATCATTTTGCAATATATTCCTGTATCAAATCATCAGGCTTTACACCTTAAAGTTACATAATGTAATATGTCAATGATATCTCAGTTATGCTGGGGTTGTGGGGGAGAGAGAGAGAGAGAGAGAGAGAGAGAGAGAGAGCAGCTCTTTAATAGTGCTTTGTGATTTGCTGGGGGAAGAGATACCAGGATGCCAAGTGTGGGTGGTAGGCGTAGAAAGCATGAAAAAAAGACTTTATTGTTTCTTTATAACATTTTTTTGCAATACTCTTATATGACCAACATCAAAACATTAAAAAAATTTTAACTTTAATGCACTGACCGAAAACGTTTTTATTAAACATTTAAAACGTTTTATTAATAAAATGTCTAAAACATCATAAATGTAATAAAACGTTTTTACTAAATGTGCATTGCAAAACAAAAGAAAAAATGAATAGAGTTTGTGCCATTATCCTCAGCTGACGTTTCTGAAACATATCTAAGAAGTTGGTAATACTGAGAAATATCATTGAGGGTTTTGGCATTAGACAAACACATGTTTGCTAGTCTATGGAGCCTACATAAAATACCCAATTCTTAGTTTCCTTGTTTGTAAAATGAGGTTATTAATAACCACTTCATAGTAGTATTGTAAGAGGTAAATGAGGTAATAATGTAGAATCAGTAGAATGTGTAGCATGTGGTTAGAATTGAACAAATGTCGTTACATTCTGAAAATATTAGTTATCTATACTTAGCGAAATGGTGAGGCTATATATATATCTTCTCTGGTTATTCTGTAGAAGGTGTAGCAAATAATCACCCATCAGAACTAGTTGCTTTATACAGTCTCTGAAGGTGGCCGGCAGTATCCTTCCACCTTAAAGGAAACTGATAAAGATGGAAGCTAAAGTTAGTGGCTGGTTCCCAGTCCCTCAATCACTTAAGCTCCAAAAAGGAAAATCTTTTTTTTTTTTTTGCGGTACGCGGGCCTCTCACCGTTGTGGCCTCTCCCGTTGCGGAGCACAGGCTCCGGACGCGCAGGCTCAGCGGCCATGGCTCACGGGCCCAGCCGCTCCGCGGCATACGGCATCTTCCTGGACCGGGGCAGGAATCTGTGTCCCCTGCATCGGCAGGTGGACTCCCAACCACTGTGCCACCAGGGAAGCCCCCAAAAGGAAAATCTTATTAGGACAATAAATAAATAATGTATTAAATGGAAAAAAAAAGTTTGTAAAACACGACTCAGTAGCTAAAACTAAGCACTCATAAGTAGTAATTTTTTGGTCTTATTCAAATTCATTGCCAAAAATATCAAATAAAACTATATTGTCATCCCATATCCCCTCTTATTGGCACTCACACAAGATAAATATTCTGTAGAGTATGAACCAAAATTAAGCTCATTTTAAAAGATTACTAAAATTGGGCTTCTCTCGTGGCGCAGTGGTTGAGAGTCCGCCTGCCGATGCTGGGGACACGGGTTCGTGCCCCGGTCCGGGAAGATCTCACATGCCGCGGAGCGGCTGGGCCCGTGAGCCACGGCCGCTGAGCCTGCGCATCCGGAGCCTGTGGTCTGCAACGGGAGAGGCCACAACAGAGAGAGACCCGCGTACCGCAAAACAAAAAAGAGGGAAACCCTGTCGTGTGGATGATATTTGGACCTACATTTCTTTCCTTGGAAAAATATTAGATAGCCTTATTTTGGATATGCCTAAAGAAGGACAATGGTACTATCTAGAGAGGTTTCATTTCCAAGTATGGAGAAATGATTTGGTCACAGTTTTTGCTGTCTTTAGTACAAACAACACCACACTGACCAAAGGAATGACTTCTACCAAGACATTCCATTAAATCTTTCATCTTGCCTGCTCAAATTTCGGGTTGTTCCTTTCCCAACTAATGAATAACCAGACAATTTCTGGGCAAGGATGTGACACAACTCTGTGGCACACACAGGAATTTGTCACCCACCCACATATCTTTGGCCAGAACAGGAATCTGCCAGCCACAAATTCTGCCAGTTAATCCCTCCCTCTGGCTGCAATCGTGGGAAAAACAGTCTTGGGAACATATCTCCTGCTCAAAATAAAGAGCTCAGAGTAAACACTACCTATACAAAAAGCACAAGACACATCATACCCACAAAGAGAGAGAGAGACAACTTCAGGTGAGAGATGTCCAAAAAAAAATTTTTTAATTAAAAAATAAAAAAGCTTAACTCCCATGAAGGAAAGCATTAAATGGGTTTTAACTGAAAATGCAAAGCCATTTACATTTGCTTTGATATTGCCTAACTGTCTGCTGCAAAGGCCTTGAAATACCACCTATTTCAATATTACCTCCAAGTGAAAATGGTTTTAAGATGTCCTCTGTATTCTTTGCTGGGGACTGGAAAGAAATCACTGCATTACCTTGCATTTGCTCGGATAGTCATTAGCCTCAGACAGCACCATCATTTAAGAAATGTATCATCAGTGCTGTCCTTCGCACAATGTATTAGTGCAATACATTATAAAAGCACCTCACTCTAATGATGTATGGCTCCAAAGATGGCAACATCTGGAGACGAATGGGTCTAAGAATAGATTTGGTCTAAGAGAATAAATGTATAGCTCCACCTTGGTAGTGTTAGTCTGAAATAAACCGGTATTTGTGGTTCCCAACCAACCCCTCAAACACTCATAACAATCTTTATAACTTCCCTGATTTAAAAAAAAACAATTATTCATGACATTAAATTGATTTTTCATGACAAAGAAGGAAGGCTTCTAAAATTAGTGGCTTGGTACATTGAGGGATAACCTAGCCCAAGCTTGATGATAAATTTAATTCATGGCTTTCAGGAAAACTCGAATTTAGCCCACCTCTCGCTCACTTAAATTTTTCAGTAGATTCTCCAAAGGAGAGAGGGGAGATTAACGTCTGATGTCCTCAAGGGTATGAGAACAAAAATTGAGTTACAATTAATTCGTCTATACCAAATTCTAGCTTTCCACATGGCTGATGATACATTTTTTCCAAAGCTCAATTCTCCCGTTTCCATTCCTCAAAGTCCAGAATGCTGTCCCCTCCATTATTCTGCCTAAATAGGACGCAAATATTTTAGCTAACTGCTGAAATAAATCATTATGAATATTCAAACTCAAAGAAAATGATGGCAAATGAAAATACCTAAATGGCTCAATCCACGCCTGCTAGAGTAACCTGCAGGGACACAGACTTCTTTCTTAAAATGTGTTCAAAGGGCCCACTTTAAAAACTTCCCAGCACAGTTTGGAAACTGGTCCTGTTTGCCCATTTGAAGCACTGTGCCTCCAGGAATCAGTGTTAAAGCGATGCCCCAATCCAACTTGCTACTGAATCCCATCATTCAGTGATGCTTCCTTAACTGGAGTTCATCCATACTCCCTATGCTAAGAGAAAAAGAAAAGACTGAGAGGATAAAGTTCCATGTATGTGGGCTCCCTGGTGGTGCAGTGATTAAGAATCCGCCTGCCAATGCAGGGGACACGGGTTCGATCCCTGCCGCGGGAAGATCCCACATGCCGCGGAGCAACTAAGCCCGTGCGCCACAGCTACTGAGCCTGCGCTCTAGAGCCCGCAACAAGAGAAGCCACGACAATGAGAAGCCCGTGCACCACCACGAAGAGCAGCCCTCCGCTTGCCGCAACTAGAGAAAGCCCGCGCACAAAGACGAAGACCCAACGCAGCCGAAAATACATAGACAAATTAATTAATTTTTTTTAAAGTTCCATGTATGCACCATCTCACCATTATGTTCAATTAGTGTATTTCCTATGTTAACATGCCAACCTATGTTAACATGCCAACCAGTTCAGAATCTTAGTGTGATTAACTTGGAAGAGTCCAGCTCCTTTGACTCCACGCCCAGCAACATGAATCTCGAAAGAGGGTCTCTCCACGTCTCTCAGCCTGCTGTAAGACTGTCTTATTAACTGGCCTTAACAAGGAAACTATTGTCCTCCCACAGAAAGGTGTCGGGGGGAGAAAAAACCTTAGTGTAGACCACTTGCCTGTGGTGATCAGGGACTTGATATGTTTTCAATGCACCTGCACTCTGTCATCTTTTGTCTCTGCCAAGGCAATACCCTATGTTATTTCTGACAGATTTACTAAACCACCAGGAAATCTTGATTTTGGTGGGAAAGAAAAAGGCAAAAAGAAATACAGACAATTCAGAGAGACTACAGAGAGAGTGGCAGAAGGGAAGAAGAAATGGATAAAAGCAATAAATTGCTGTGCCTCAAATTGGTTTATATTTAATGAGCTAACACCTATCTTAAATCAGAAGTCCTATTCTTAGAAGTTAAAAGAGAATCTATTCAATGCCTCGAGAGCAGCACTGAATATCATCTTCCAGTGACATTATTTCCTTTCGTGAAAGAGAGAACCTTGGCAAAATAAAATAGTTAATTAAGGAACATATCACTGTGTCACTGAATACTTTTCCAAAACTATTTCCTCCTTTTTCACTTTGATGAATTACTAAACTTTCACTGTTTGTCGTTTCCATTATACTAGTTTGTTCTCCTCTCTGTTTCCTGTTTTCTGAGTTCTTTTTGAGAATAGGATTTCTGATTCAAGACGGCTGTTAGCTTATTAAATACAAAAACAACTGAAGGCTCAGTATTAACATAAAACTCCATATTTATTCCAAGATCCCTTTCCTCCAGACCCTTTGAAGCAAGTATGCCCCAAAACCTTACGATGCCCACCAACCCTCAAAAACTATGGAGTTCAGCTGATTTTATTTTAAAATAACACGTCTCCTGCACCTAAGTGTAGATATTAGTCCATGATGTCCTCTGTGGGAAGCTCAAGGCCTTTTCCAGTCCCTCCTTCATCCCCTTCACCAAGAATGGGACAAGTTCATGACCACAAAAGACTTCAGGCCATCTTTCTCACACCTCTGCCCACAACTGATTAAGCAAACCTGAGTCGTCAGATGTTCTCGAATTTATTGCTTCTCTTGCTCCTTTTCCTCTATATCTTTCTTTCTTTGCCATCAACGTTAAGATCCAAGATTTGCAAGACACAGGGCAAACAGATGATTTGATTTAGGCTCTCATCTCTGGAAAACAAAACAGCCTGCCACTGGGACCAGTCTAAATGGCCAAGTTCTACACTGAGGTTTGGAGTCAAAGTCCCAGCCAACAAAAGAGCATTCTGATGCTTCCCTTTACCTCTTCCCCACATATATCTCTTGGGGACCTTGTGCAGAACAAGAGATTAGGACAAAGTAAAATTCAGCTGGGAGACAGCAGACTGTAACAGCTGAGTGGTCCTTTGGCATCTGAGGCTTTACTGCTTTCTAGCTCTGTGCCTTTGGGCTAACATCCTATTTTCTCCTTTTTCCATTTCACTTGGTGGTATATGATAACTTGTGGATGAATATTTGCTAATTTTACTATTATTCTTGGGATGCTGGCCTAATATTTTCTAGCTTCTATTCTAATCAGAAAGGATATGTCTGCCTCATTTTTAATTTGAGGCAAATAGAGGTGGCTTTGAAAAACAAAGAGGATAAATCATTAAAACAATACAGCAAACTATTGTGCTTTGACCATGGTATATCAGTGAAAGTTGGACAATCATGCATTGGTTCCCTTAATCAGATACCTGTTTAATATTAAGCACCTAGTACATGTCTAAACTTTGCCAGTCACTGTCGGAATACAAAAGAGGTATGGGACCTGGTTCGTTGAGTCAAAGAGCTGCACATCTGGTGGAGGAAACGAGACAGACATAGAATAATGGAATTTGGACCTGTCAGTGACTGAAGCACATCTGAAACAAGGGACAGACTAGTGTGGGTGACAACAATTGGGAAGAGGATAGAAAAAAGGAGTTTGAACCAAGCCTGAATGGGAAGGTCAGACTGAGACAGGCAGAAGGATAAAGTGTGGCATCCTAGAAGGAGGCCTCAATGTGAGTGGAGAGACAGAGACAGAACTGAGAATGGTGACAGCTGGAAATGGGGAGGAGACCTTGCTTCTAAAGACTGGAAATTATTTGGTAGTTTCCACTGAAATTAATAACATTTAAGGAGCCAGTTTCAGGAGAGAGATTACAAAATGAGTTGAGATTTTGCAAGTCTGATGTCATAGAAGATGTTTTAGATCCTAGTTGAATACCACATTAAAAAGAGTTTGGATTCCTCCCCCCATTTTCTTAATCCAAGGCAATCATATGAAGATATCAGCCCAGCTTTTTCTTCACAAGAAATGTATCCATGCAATCTTTCCTCCATCTCCAGAATAAAAAATAAAGACTATTTGAAAATGACAGAAGCTATTCCATCTCCAGAATAAAAAATAAAGACTACTTAAAAATGACAGAAGCTATTCCATTTGAAAATGATGGTAGCTACCATTATGCTTAAAGATGAGAAAGTTAAACCAAGCTGAACTTTAAAACTCTTATAAGTCCTTTAACTGTGCACGAGATCACTCAGCATCCATGAATTCTTTAACGATATTATTGAGAAACACCCTGGGAAGACAAAGTGAAATGGTGAGATGCTGAAGTCCAAAGGGTACTTACTTCATCTGGTCAATTAGAATTCCCTTTGGAGTTTATGCTGCAAGCCAGAGTACTACATAGATTTTGCAGTAAGAAATGAAATTAGTCTCATAAATGTTCCCAACTGAAAGACCAAAAATACAAAACAAAAAATGAAGACTATTGGAAATAACCAGTCGTCTATCTTCTGAGCTGGCTGTCTCACAACAGAGTTCCTTATTGAAATCAAATTATGTACATTTGGGGGCCAGTGGGGGACATCATGCTGTCATTTGAATCCTCTGAGTTTCTGTAGAGAATTGGTTTTGCAGATAGCTTCGTATATTCCAGCCTCAACTCAAGGACAACAGATGACTGGAGGAACAGAATCTTTAAGGTTGGCAAAAACAAATGGCCCTTCTTGTTAATGTGTTGCTTTCCAGCAAGCACCACTTCTCAGTGGGTGACCTGAGACTCTGTCACCTACCATGATGGCTAAACAGGTTTAGATCTCAAAGTCTTTCTTCTTGATAGGGACTTCTTTAAAAATGTTGATGAAGATTTCACAGGTTTCTTTAAAAATAATTATTAAAAAAGAAATGCCTCCCAGGCTTTAACTATGCAGAGCAATAAGCCTCAGCTACAAGCAAGTTTTGGGTTTTTTTTGTTTTGTTTTGTTTTTTGCGGTATGCAGGCCTCTCACTGCTGTGGCCTCTCCCGTTGCGGAGCACAGGCTCCGGACGCGCAGGCTCAGCGGCCATGGCTCACGGGCCCAGCCGCTCCGCGGCATGTGGGATCTTCCCGCACTGGGGCCTGAACCCATGTCCCCTGCAGCGGCAGGCGGACTCTCAACCACTGCGCCACCAGGGAAGCCCCAAGCAAGTTTTTTAGGTCAAGATTTCTGCTTCCAAAAGAAACAGATTCGTAGAAATACATTTTAAAATCTTATTTATTGAAGCAGGCTACAGGCCAATTACTCCAGTGGCTTGAAAACAATTCCAAAATAATGAAATATACAATAATGCTGATTTGTCCCCTGTTAATATCACCACAATCTGAGAAATCCTTTGAGACATTGCACCAAAAGTGATTTGCATCTTTAATGACAATTAATTACAGAAAATCAAAGGGAGGTTTTGAAAAGTAAAGAAAATATAATCAGGAATAGTATATATTCATTTGGCATTATTTAAATAAGCTATGTTTTTCTTAACAGCTCTTTTTTTTCTGGTTCTTTTAGTATTTTGCCACCTCTTTATTTTGTCACAGATGTTTTATTTTTTAAGTGGATAAACTTCATAGTTTTCATAGACTAAAAATTTTAAATATAAGATAAACAAAAAGGCTACCTACTAAATGGGAGGAGATATTTGCAAATGCTATATCTGATAAGGAGTTAATATCCAAAATATACAAGAACTCATACAATATCAAAAAAAACCCCACCCGGTTAGAAAATGGGCAGTGGATCTGAATAGACATTTTCCAAGGAAGACATACAGGTGGCCAACAGGCACATGAAAAGATGCTCAACATCACTAATCATCAGGGAAATGCAAATCAAACTCACAATGAGGTACCACCTCACACCTGTCAGAATGGCCATCATCAAAAAGACAACAAATAACCAGTGTTGACGAGGATGTGGAGAAAAGGGAACCCTTGTGCATTCTTGGAGGGAATGTAAATTGATGCAGCCACCATGAACAACAGTATAGAGAGTCCTTAAAAAACTAAAAGTAGAACTACCATATGATCCAGCAATCCCACTTCTGGGTATTTATCTGAAGAAAACAAAAACACTAATTCGAAATATGTACCTCTATGTTCATTGCAGCATTACTTACAATAGCCAAATTATGGAAGCAACCCAAGTGCCTGTCAATAGATGAATAGATTTAAAAATGTGATATATATATATGTATACATTATATACACTACATATATTATATATATATATAATGGAATATTACTCAAACACACACACACACACACACACACACACACACACACACACACACACACACAAGAAATCTTGCCGTTTTTAACAACATGGATAAACCTGGAGGGCGTTACGCTAAGTGAACTACGTCAGACATAGGAAGACAAATACTGTATGATTTCACTTATATGCGGAATCTAAAAAACAAAAGAAATGAACAAACATAACAAAAGAGAAATATATTTATAGATACAGCAAATAAACAGGTGGGTGCCAGAGGGAAAGAGGGTGGAAAGAGGAAAGAAATAGGTGAAGGAGATTAATAAGAGGTACAAACTTCCAGTTGCAAAATAAATTACGGGTATGAAATGTACAGTGTAGGGAATATAGTCAATAACTATATAATATTATTTAGGGTGACATATAGCAACTGGACTTGTCGTGGTGATCATTTCAAAGTGTGTAGAAATTCCAAACCACTATGTTGTGAAACAGCAACTAACATAGTGTTGTAAGTCAATTATACTCAAAAAACAAAGCAACAAACTTATAGAAAAAGAGATCAGATATGTGGTTACCAGAGCTGGGGGCTGAGTTGAGGGGAGAATATGAAGAAGGTGGTCAAAAAGTACAGACTTCCAATTACAAGATCAATAAGTACTAGGGATGTAATGTACAACATGATAAATATAATTAACACTTCTGTATATTATATTTGAAAATTGTTAAGAGAGTTAATCCCGAGAGTTCTCACCACAAGAAAAAAAAAGATTTTCTATTCCTTTTGTTTTGTACCTCTATGAGATGATGATGTTCACTAAACTCACTGGGATAGTCATTTCATGATGTAAGTCAAATCATTAGGCTATAGACCTTAAACTTATACAGCGCAGTATGTCAACTATATCTCAATAAAACTGAAAGAAAAAAATAAGGTAAACAACTATAAAAAGAGCAAAAGATTCACAAGGCTGAAAGACAGAGGATATGCTAGCTTCTTTCTTGAAAAGTAAACATATCAAACAGAAGTAAATGAAAATTTAATACAAAAAATGCACATTTCGAACTGAAAACAAAAACTCACCATACTAACTATAAAAGCAGGAAATGTGTTTAGGTAGCCTCTTACTGAGTAAAGATTCCTCACATCCTTCCTTCCCTTCCCATCACTCCCCCTCCCCTCCACACACACACCACACACACACAGGCAATTCTTTCCATGAACCGAAGATGCGGTGAAGAGAAAGGTCTCTAGTCATTTCCCATGAAAAACAAAATTCCCACTTTTAGCTCCCTCCTCGAAGCTAAGGCATCAGAATCTCCAGAATGCCCATGCTAAAATACAGATATTACAGCTGGGAGGGTAGAACACTTCACTCACCATTAACAACTCTTTCATAACTTGGTTCTGCTATTGTCTCCCTCTGTGGAACTGAGAAATTTCCATAAATGTTCTAAATCTGAATCCCTTCATTGGTAAACAATGGATATTTACACAACAATGCATGTTCCATATAGTCACTGGGGAGGTGATATGAAATGATGTCTGTAAAGGGTTGGGAAGGAGGGAGTCCCAAGCTGGCTCAGTCAGAGACATCGTTAGAAGGTGGAGAGAAATGCAAAGATGAAAGCAGTGGAAGAAGGGCAGTTTGAAGGCTCTCGGTTCCCCCACTACAGTGGGGCAAGGAAAAAGTCTAAGATAAACACCTCTTCCTGGTCAAGTGTGCCTGTAGACAGGCCTGACTGTTGACTCATTTGCCATCCCCACAGACGCCACAGTCTCCAGACCGGTGGGCAGGTGTCCTAGTCTGTTTGGGGTGCTAACAGAAATACGAGAGGCTGGGTGGCCTATAAGCAACGAAAATTTATTTTTCACAGTCCTGGAGGCTGCGAAGTCCAAGATCAAGGTGCTGGAAGATTCAGTGACTGACGAAAACCCACTTCCTGGTTCACAGACCTCCTTCTAGCTGTATCTTCAAATGGTGGAAAGGGCAAGGGCGCTCTTCTGGGGTCTCTTTTGTAAGTGCACCAATCCCATTCACGAGGGCTCTACCCTCATGATCCAAGCACCTCCCAAAGGCCCTACCTCCTCATACCACCATCTTGAGAATTAGGTTTAAACATAGGGATTTGTGGGGCACATAAACATCAGTCTAGAGCAGTGGAGCTATAGTAAAAGGAGACCTGTACAAATACAGAGCATCTGGATAATTTCAACTCCTTGGGCCATTTCCTGTGACATGTTAAAGTTGTACTCTTTCACCCAGGGTGCTGTCGAATTTTGCTTGCCTTTTTCATCTTTTAGCCCTTGATGGGAAAAAGAGTTGAGGGGACAGAAAGAAAGAGAAGGATAAAAAAGAATGAAGACAACTTTTAGACCCAAATGTTTTGTGCTTAGTGTTCACTTTTTCAAGGTTCACGCAGGGATTCAGCCCAGACTCACAGCTGGTGTTCAGCCCGGTACCTTGTGCTCCGCAGAAACACCAGCCTTTGGCTGTGATGGACAGAGTGCACTTTTGACTCTACCGTTACATAAAGTCTTTGGACACTCTTTGCTTATAATCGAGGGGCCAAGTAAGAACTTCCTGACTTCCAGTTCCTGGACTTGAGGCAGCATTTCTTCACTGAGAGTGTTCCAAACTTTAATAATCATTATACAAGCTGTCAATCAGGGTAGGAAAGGCTACATCAAACAAAGCCAAACAGGTCCCTTACGGCAAGACTGCTTAGAGCCTTTAAAGAGCTCACAGAGAACAGAAATTCCCCAGAGAGGTACTTCCTTGAACGTTCAACACTTTTTGCACAGAGCATTTCACGGAATTAGCAGTCTCCTAAACATTTGGGGAAATGCTTGCAGAAGTCCCAAGATGGTTTTACATCCTGATTTGCTCTTTTTGTCTTAAATTACTTAGATTTGGTAACCCAACTTCATATTGTCTACTTACAGGAGGAATTTAGAAACCCTATAATCATTGCTATATGATTAAGAATGCTGGTATGATGTTTAGGACGCAGGGCTCCAGATCTTTAACTAAAGCCACAAAGTCCTTGAGAGATACAGAGAGATGGACAACTCATACAAAATCACACATTTCTGTGAAAGTCTTTTTCACAAATTCCACTGTAGACCCTTGAAGATTAAGGCCAGAAGTTACACTGGGACTTGGAAGGAAGTTAGGGTGATTGGTTCTGTCCCTAAACATATTCTCCCAAAGTGGTACCTTTCCAGACTCTGTGGAGAAGGTGATCACAGGTGGGTACCACTTCTGTGTGTTCTTTCCCACCACTATCCCACAGAGCAGAACTGATGCATCTAGATTTGGCTGGAAGGTGTGATCTCAGGGAAAAGTTGTGGCTTTGCCTAGGTTGCTGGCTAACATATCAAAGAATAGAATAAATTTATGTCCTGAGGAACCAGGGAGCATGGTTCCCAGATGCAAGCAATTTCTCCAAAGTCTCCTCATGGTGGACAAGGGTTGATTTTGCCCACGATCCTCTCCTTCTTCAGTTATAAGAACGTGTTTTATTTTCCTTTTAGATACCTCTGTATCTTGGTGGACAAGACACTCTAACACTATTGGAAAGCAGGTTACTTTAGCCAATATAGATTTCCTCTGTCCTGTGGATAAAATCTGGGGTCCCAGCCAACACGGGGACCTAAGAGTGGGAAGCTCTCTCTCCCCTTTGGAAAGAGTAGATGCCATGGGCCATAAGCCTGGGGAAAAGACCATCATTGCCATCAGAGCAGAGATGGCCTTCTTGCAACTGAAGCCAACACAGAGGAAAACAGACTTGGAAGATGAAAAAGTAATGATTCCTGATGACAATGTTAGGCCCCTTGGATGCAGCTATATCGCTGAAATATGGCCCCCTAAAGTTTCAGATTACAGAAGCAATAATGTCTCTTCTGCTTAAGCTAGTTTGAGTCGAGTTTCTAAAGCTTCAATAAGAAAATGACTGAGTAATCCACTCCTATTCTTAAAAATTCATGCAGAATTTGCATTCTCCTTCATAATACATCATGTTTATTTTAAAAGAAAAATATGTTAAATTATTTACCTTTGAGTAAAGTTGACTTTCCCAGAAGATGCGCCATGTTTATACAGTGTCTTCTTACCCCCTGGCTCACTGCTGAGGACCCCAGTTTTGGGTTCCCTGGTTGCAGAACAAGAACGCAGTAGTGCCTTCTTAGTTCTTTCAGTCTTAACTATCCTGAAGGCAAAGAAAGGAAAAGTCAAAGAAGATGAAGAATTAGATCCTAGGGAGGCTTAAGCATTGACTCCCAGCCTCCTTTGCCTGAAACCCCACTGACTGCAATATGGCTGAAGTTTATTGAGCCCTTACCGTGTGCCACATGCTTTATATGTATTCTTAGTTCTGATAACATCTGAGGTGGTTACAATTATTATCTCTAGTTTATAAATGAAAAAGTATTGAGATTCACTCAGGTTTAAAAACACTGTACAAGATTACAAACCTAAGAATAGAGCCAGAATCAAAACCTAGACAAATCTTCATCACCATCATCATCATCATCATATTATGTTCCAGGCAGTGTTCAAGGGTTTGACAAAAATAACTCATCGTTTAGATACTATTATCCTTTAATTAAAAATGGAGAGATGAAAGTTAACTGACTTGCTTAAAAAGTCACAGTGAATATGTTCCAAAACCAGATGGTCTTGCTCCAGAGTCTGCAGATTTGCCCAATGTACTATCTTCGTTACTTGGCCTGGATGAAAAGGAACAACAGTGCTTCCTTCCAAGGTAGGAGGCTCCAAGACCCTCATGCCATCTCACCCATGTAAGAAGCCAGAACTTCTAAGAAACCAAAACGATCGTAACTTCCCATTGAAAACTAAAGGTGAGAAGCAGAAAACTTGCTACGCAAAACCCCAGCTGTCCCTATATCACACTCAAAGTTGTACCTTCTAAACTGTGGCCTGATACATGCCTCTGAATTGACGGAGGCATAGCAAGCTCCTCTTGTGGGTAGAGTGGAAAGGGGCAAGTAGGTGTACTTGTTCCCAATTGCTTCTGTAACAAATTATCACTAACTTAGTGGCTTAAAACTACTCACATTTATTATCTCATAGTTCTGGAAGTCAGACATCTAAAATGGGTCAGTATGGCTGTGCTCCTTCTGGAGGCTCTAGGCCAGAATCTATTTCCTTGCCTTTTCCAGCTTCTAGAGGCTGCCCGCATTCCTCGGCTTGCAGTCCCTTCCTCCATTTTCAAAGCCAGCGGTGTAGAATCTTCGAGTCACCTTGATTCACCTGTCTCTCACTTTCACTTGTAAAGACACTTGTAATTACATTGGACCCACCTGGAGAATCCAGGCTAACATCTCAAGGTTCTTCATCACATTTGCTATGTAAGGTATCATATCCACAGGTTCCGGGGATTAGGACCTGGTTACCACAGTAGGCAGAGGAGGTTTCAGCATCCCCAGAGGCCAACAGACACTGCTTCTAGAAAATAATTTCAACTTCATGATGTCGGTGTTCAATCTAATCTCTCTACTCCAACTCTGGATTTGGGGTGGAACCAGCAGGCCCTGTGCTCAGTCTGGGAGGGAACTAAGACAAAGGGGTGGAGACAGTTCGCACAATGATCCCTGTCTCTTCTAGGCCAAAAGTCACATTGCCTTTTAACCCAGAGCATTGCCACTTACGGTTACCAGGATGCAATCAGCTGCGGGAATTAAGTTCATCTGCTACATACAGAATAAGTTTCCACAGGTTTCCCTTTAATAACTGTGTTTTTAAAGCACTATATGAATAGTGATTATTTCCTTGCTTAGGTCAGAGATCACTGTGCTTTCCACGCTTCATAATAGTAAGTGATTTATTTATTTGCTTGCTTTCTTGGATTCCCTCCCAGGTCATGTTGAAATGGGCATTATCAGATTTTCCCAGTCTTTGTTTTCTTTGCTATTAGAGAAATGGAACAGAAATACCCAGTTTTCTTTTCAGACACTTCTTAACCAATTGACTTCACTCCTATAATAAAAAAAAAAAAATTAAATCTATGTTCATTTCAGTCTTGCATACAATTCTGAGATCTTTTCCCTCCCTTGAATTTTGGATTAAATGAAAGCATTCATGGGCCAATTTAGGCTTTTGTTAAGATTACAGACAAATTATATACATTCTGAATGACTAACAGGAGAAAAAAAACAAAAACCAAAAAACTCTCCCTACTAATACATTGGGCTGGGGAGAAGAAAAACCCGACATTTAAGAATGCCATTGGGGCTTCCCTGGTGGCGCAGTGGTTGAGAGTCCACCTGCCGATGCAGGGGACATGGGTTCGTGCCC
>NW_020173397.1:10982788-10994830 GCF_003031525.2 Neophocaena asiaeorientalis asiaeorientalis
TGCCGAAAAAAAAAAAAAAAAAAGAATGCCATTGGTTAGGGACTTCCTTGGTGGCGCAGTGGTTAAGAATCTGCCTGCCACCGCAGGGGACACTGGTTCGAGCCCTGCTCGGGGAAGATCCTACATGCCGCGGAACAACTAAGCCCGTGTGCCACAGCTGCTGAGCCTGCGCTCTAGAGCATGCAAGCCACAACTACTGAAGCCTGAGTGCCTAGACCCTGTGCGCCGCAACGAGAAGCCACCGCAAGTGAGAAGCCCACGCACCACAAAGAAAAGTAGCCCCCGCTCACTGCAACTAGAGAAAGCCCACGAGCAGCAACGAGGACCCAACGCAGGCAAATAAATACATAAATAAATTAATTAATTAAATAAATTTTTTAAAAAAGAATGCCATTGGTTAGACCCTAACTGAAGGCACTTTTAAAACTTTGGTCAAATGCTTAGGTACTCAAAGGAAATCTGGAATGGAGTTTGCACGGAGAGCAAGGGAGAAGTGGGTTGCTCTTCCCATAAGAGAATGGGAGACTTGTTGGTTTTATTTTTTACCTTCTCAGAAAGCAGCTGTAGACAAGACATAAACAAATGAAAATAATGGTCTTTAAAGAAACTTCACAAAAACAGGTAATGGGCCTGAGTTAGCCTATGGGTCATAGTTTGCTAACCTCTGATCTAGTTCTTAAAGCCAATAAATTCACCCCCACTCCTGACATGTTTTTTTTCTTTTTCACTTGAGCTAACTCAAGTTGGGGTACTAAGTTAAACTGTATTCCAGTAAAGTTGGTTTCCTTTGTATTGCAATTAGAAACATTAATGTGAGGTGTCTTCGTCACACCTTCAAGGGATCTGAAACACAAAAATGGTTAAGAACCTCTGAGCAACACTTCAAAGCATAAAAACCAGTGCTCTGTATATACACCTCTCAGGAACCAGTTATTCCTGAGAGATTATATATGATGAAATTATAAATAGGTTATTAAAAGTTGGGAAGGTTTAACAGAAGCCATAAGACATGAGAATGACATCAATGAGAAAAGCATCCATCCTCTCCTTGGCGCTATGGTGAGGACGTCAATAGAATCGGATGGGCCCAGGGCTGACCCCAAGTGGCACTTTTCATGATAAGGTACGGTTTTATTCTAGTTGAGAGTCAGCGTGGGAGCAGGAACTCACATGGACCTTGTGAAGCACCGATGGGCTTGAATCCCACGCCCATCTCTAGGTAGCTCTGGGTCCTTGGACTACTTACTTGATCTCTGTGAGTGTCAGTTTCCATCTTTGTCAAACTTTATAGGGCTCGTAAGGATAACAACAGAGAAAATGCAGTGAAGGAAGGGCAGGCACTCATTTGACGTCCTCTTGCTCCTCCTTTTGCTGTGTTTATTGGTTTCCTTTGGGTGACTATTTAAAGCGAGAGCCTGAAGCATTCCACGAAGGGGTAAGAGCACAGCTGCTCATTTCGCACTTCAGGTTTTTATTAAGCAAACTGATACGACATTCTGTAATTGGTACGTGTTCTTCTTTTTGCCTAATGACACGAATCTGTTTTTATCTTAGTCATTTAACTGAGTTTCATGATTAGCAAGGTTTTAGGGATTTAAATCATTTGTTTGATGTTTTCGCTTTTAGGCATGTTTGATTATTTATTAAAATCGATAAAATCAGCTGTGTCAACTAGTTATTAAAAGTATAATTCTTTTATTGGCTAATACCAGGAGGGCTGAAGCAAATGAAAAACTAAAGCATTACATGAATTCTTTATTATAAAGCCAAGCTTCTATAGGGGTGGCCTACATACTTTGCATTAACTGCAGCCTGTTTAGAACAAGTCTGTTCTATCTTTAGTCCATAAGGAAAGGACCAAGTGGGTAAGCATATGTGCAACTCGTGTTCTAATTTATGCTTTAAAATAAATACAAGTTTGAAAGAAGCAATGTGTTCTGGTCTTCAGAAAAGAAATATGAAATACTTGCCAAGGGAGAGTGGTGAATAGTATCCAAAGATGGCTCCCATCAATTCCTTCTCCCCGCATGCAGGCCATGTCACTCCAACCATCACGAGGTGGATTCCATTTCCCCTCCCCTGAATCTGTACCTACCATGTGATCTGCTTTGACCACTGGAATATGGTGGAAGTGACTCTTGCCAAGCTTTGTTCAAGGTCTTCAAGAGACCTTTAAGAGCCTACACCTTTGATGTAGGAAGCCAGATGCCAAGCTCTAAAGATGCTGAGGCCAGAATACTAAATGATGAGACACCACATGGAGAGAGAAAGGACACGTGGAGAAGCACAGAGAGGCAATGCCAGACGAGGGAGCAACATCTTCTTGTACCTTTTGGCCCAGTCCACCCCGTATGGAAGAGAAGAATTGCTCAGATGAGCTCTACCAGAATTCCTGATGCAAATACTGCAAAACATAATTAATCATAATTGTTTTAAGCCACTAAGTTCTGAGTTACTCAGTTACCCAAAAATAGATAACTTAAATGAAGGCAGCAGGGATAAGGCAATGAATACAACTTTTGATGTAAGTGCTCAAAATAAAATATCTGGTTGAATGAGTGAGTTTCTGCTTACCTAGGATTATCTCAACCCTTGAAAGCTATTTCAAAAGGAAGAGCTCCTCTTCTGCAACATTGCTGGGAAGGGAGAGAAATGCCCAAAGTGTCACAGTTGAGGAAAACATGCCGGCCCAGGAGTTTGTTATCTGAAATCAGAGTGACTGGCAAGAATGGTTGGTGGTATTAATAACGTGCTTGTCCATATAAAGAGTTAATTTATTAGTCATAGGCAGCACTTAGATGGGTTTCTGTTTCTTTGTACGCGAACAAGAAGCAGATAAGTTACCCTAAGCATACGTCATACTTTAACCTCAGTTATGTGAATAATGCATCTCTTCATCTCCAGGAAAAAGAAAAAGGTGCTCCTAACCTTGTAAGAAATTAAGTACCTAAGAGAAGAAAGAGAAAGGTAGTAAATATATAAAATATATGCAAATTAAAGCAATGTAATACCGTTATCACCTGTCAAACTGGCAAATTAAAAAAAAGTAATTCCCGATGAAGGCAAAATAAAGGCATTTTTATTCTAAAACACTAAAAGAATTTGTCACCAGCAGATACTCACTAAAGAATATATTAAAGAGGGTTCTTTAAATAGAAGAAAGATTATCCCAGATGAAACAACAAGATGGAGAAAAGAGTGAAAAGCAACAAAAACAGTAAATATGTGGATATGTCAAATTGGATATTAAATGTACAAAATAACACTAATGTATCATTTGCTTTTGCAGCATATAAAATTAAAGCACATGATGTTACATTACTCAGGAGTGGATAAATAGCAGTAAAGTAGCTAACATTAAAGTCCTCAGATTATCCATAAAGAGGTTAAAAATACTAATATTTGACTTTGGTAAGTCAAGGATGGATGTAATAACCATATAAATAATGAAAGAATATAAGTAAAACCTTCAAACTCCTAGAGAAAAATATGAGACATTCAAGAACTCTTTAGTTCAATTCATCCAAAGTAATACCAAAAAATAAAGGAAAAAGAAGAAAAAACAGGTTGGACAATAGAAAACATTCTGTAATATATCAGTAACTATATTAAATATAAATGTACTAAATGTCCCACTTAAATGACAAAGCTCACTCAACTGGATTAAAAAACAAAATTGATCGAAGCTGTTTACAAGGTATAAATATCATGGCTTGAAAGCAAAAGATTTTAAGGGAAAGAAAACGTTAGGCCATACAAACTAACAGAAAGGAAGCTAAATCACTCAACTGGATTAAAAAACAAAATTGATTTGAAGCTGTTTACAAGGTATAAATATCATGGCTTGAAAGCAAAAGATTTTAAGGGAAAGAAAACGTTAGGCCATACAAACTAACAGAAAGGAAGCTATGAAATAACACAAAATAGATTTTAAATAAAAAACCCTACTAGAGCTCAGGGGGGACAATTTAAATAATAAATATTTAACTCACCAGGAAAATATAACAATTCTAAATCCCTATGTAACTGATGGGGATTGGGGCAAGTTGCCTCAAAATATACCAAGGTGGCAGTTACTTAAGAAACAGCTGATATAAGAAGAACCCTCTGACCCTCCTTTGTTCCCCTGAAAGCAGGAAACCAAGCTTCCATGGGAAGGTATCTTCCCTATTCTGGAAGGATGGAGGGCATCCTCATTGTCCTAGATGGGGAATTCAAGGCCAAGAAAGCTGTATAAACAGACTTTCTTAATTCTTCATTATTTTGCTACCTCAACCAAAAACCCCTTTGTTTTCACAAATCCTCACAAAACTTTGATTCTTGGTCTAAAAAGGTATACAGCCAGCCTGCTTTGGTCTTAGGTCCTATACCTATCAGGCCTCTGTACCTACACAATTAAATTTGCTTTTCTCCTGTTAATCTATCTTACATAAACTTGATTATTATATCAGCTGAAAGAACCTAGAAGGGTAGAGGAACGTTTCTGCTCTCCTACATACCCAACAACTGAACTTCAAAATATATGAAGCTAAAACTGACAGAATTATAAGAAGAAATAAACAAACCCATAATCATCACAGGAAATTTTAAAGTGTCTTTCTCTGTTAACTCACAGATGAAGTAAACAAAATCAGTAAGCATGTAGAAGGTTTGAACAGCACAATTAGCAAACTCAGTTTAAAGCAAGTACAAAGAATACTGCCCAAAACTAGAGAAGACATTCTTCAAAGACACACATAAATGTAACCACAATCAATCACGTACTGGTCCTTGAGACAAGTCCCACCAAATTTCAAAGGGTTGAAACTACAGAGTATGTTCTCTCACTACTAGCAATTAAAATAGAAATCAAAAACACAAAAAGTTAAGTAGAAAATCTCATCTATTTGGAATTTAAGAAATATATTCAGTGGCCTCTATTTCCAGCTGGGATGGAATTGCTTGTTGAGAATAATCCTCTTCAAAAAACATCCCTAAAACCTGGGTAAAAAAATAATGATGAGTAAATGTAATTCTACCACCATAGGTGAGAAAATTATAAGTGACTTGGTAGCTGGCTTTTCTTTGTTTATATTTATTTTCCCAGTTTCATAAATTCATCAAGAATAACTTTTTCTAAATTCAATAAGAATTACCTTTTCACTTAGCAACCATAGAGAGTTATTACAAATAGAGTGTCACTACAGTTTTTCCATTATTTACATTCTCAATCAGTAGTTATAATAGAACAATTATTCTCATATGAGGGCCTTAGATGCTGTTTGATGTTATTAAAAGCGTACATATCCTTTGACCCAGCAGTTTCACTTACAGAAATTTATCTCCCAAAGCATATTCACACATCTGTCTAAACACAGATATACAAGAATATATATTGTGTATAGATGTATATTCTGAAGTATTTGTTGATGGAACACTAGGAACAGTGTCCACTAACGGGATGGTCAAATAAATGGTGATGCATGGATATAAAAAAACGTCTTTCAGGAATTAACAAAGAACGAGACAGGTCTATATGTGCTGATGGACTGTATGCCTTGGATTAAAACTCTTTGGTTCAAGCAGCAGAAGTCAATTCTGGAGTACTCGAGCAAAAATGAAATGAACTGGAACATTAGGAGGTGGTCCACAGAATGGCCAGGAGGCTGGAGAACAGAAGAGGAATTGGCAACCCCAGACGACTCAGCACATCAGGTATCACTCCATCATCCGCTCTGGATGCTGGCAGTGCCCTTCAAATAGTTTAATCCTTCAGTCACTCTGGTTGAGATTCACTCTAAAGAGAGAGAGAGAGCATGGGTTGCATACCTCACCCTTGGCTACCAGAGGACAAAGGACTTCATTTACATTCTCACAAGGAGTGTGCAAAATGAGAAAGAGGTGATTCCACAAAATAAGGTCAGGGAGTTATTTGTAAGGGAGAAAGAAAACTGTACAGTAAAAAAAAAAGTGTCCTCTACATAATGTTATAGGAATACAACAAAACATAAAAGTGTATGTATAGTAAGTCACCATTTGTATTTTTTAAAATGAGAGAATATATATTACATGTATATGTATAGAAGGTATTCTTAAAAACAAGCAAATGAACAAAACTAAAAACCTACTAGAAACAGCATAACACCTTTATCTTTCATTAGGCCTTCAGTTCCCTGAGAATAAGAACTGTGTCTGTCCCAGGCTGTATTTTCAACAACAAACACACAGGAGGCTCACAATAAAAAGTTGCAAAGTGAATAAAAGAATGTAGTTCTAAGGAAGAGAAGAGGAGACATGGGGGGAGAAAGAGAAAGAGAGAGACTGACTCTTCATACATTAATTTTTTAAAATCAAGTACCTGGAATCCTTTTACAATTAGAAAAGAGGGTAAAGAGAATTAGTAATTAATATATATATATAATCTTTTTATTTGAAAATTCCTTATTCTAGGAAGTTTGGGAATTATTGTAATAAATGATCGGCCTCACCCCCTCTCCCCTGCACCATGTCCTTGTGTATGTGCCCAGAGAGACAGTCAAGCAGAAACGGCTGCATTGTCCAGTGGAACAAACCAGCTTCAGCAGGTGAAGCTCCCTCACAGCATGGCACACACTGCAACTCAGCTACTCCTGGGCCTCAGGAAAGAATGACTGTGGAAAGATAAATAGTCAAGGGTTATTTGGTCATCACACTGGAGCTCCAGCTCTTTAGAAGTCTGCACTGATAGCAAAAACATTGCTGAGTGTCTAAATAATTTGAATGATATTAGGAGGGAGACCCTGAAAAGAGGAAAACAATGGCTTGATGACAGCAAGCTGACAATGGAACAGAATTTTGTGGGCTGAGATGATTGTAGAGGCAAACAATGGTGATATTGTCCTTCTGGTGTTATTGTTGTGTGATGCTGTAATTTATGGATGAAGTGGGATTTCAAACAAAATAAACAGACTTGAATTTGTTAACTAATACAGTAAGCATAGAACATTCTGTTATGTGAGAAGAGAAATGGGAATGTTTTCTATACCCCTGCTATCTGCTAAACAGAAATATGTTTATATTTGGCATAAACTCTTGCTTTCCATTGTTTTTGCTAGCTTTTTGAGAATATCCTTTTTCATTTACTCTTGAGAACAGATATAAAAAGTGGGTGAAAGAGGAGTATTGTCAATATGTATCATTATACAATTATTTTTATAGTTCTAGAAGTTAAAAAAAGAGAGTATATTTCACCAGCCACAGAAAACTCTTCTGTGAAAGTGTCAACTAATTTCCTCTTTTCTTTGAAAATGTGATGCTTCTCTAATCGCAGATACTAAGGTGATGTGATGGCAATAACAACAAAAACTATTTCTCTATCACAAATAGTTTATGATGTTCTGTTAAACAATTTAGTTTCGGTTACACATATAAAAGAGGAACCACTTCTCTCTAAACTATAAAAAGCAGGTTTATATCTCAGTAAGCATTGTTAGTGATACATTACTACTATTTGTGGAATTCTTGGATTAACCTTAGTAAACTGGACAGAGGGCAAATTATGTATCTTACACCTCAATGCTGGGAATAGTGCCTGACATGTAGTAAGGGGTAGATATTTGTTGAATGAGTAAATATTTGATTTTCCATGAGTAGGGTATTGCTCTAAGCTGGGGATCCATCCGTCAAAGACAAAACTGAGCCTGAGACGAAATTCACAAAGACTATTTATTTATAAACTTGCAAGGGAACCTATCGGCTGTCACTTTCATTTCAGCAGGGATTCAAGGGTGTTAGAAAGGAGAGGAAGTTTTATAGCGCGAGAAAGGAAAGGCTAGGAGCCTCTGATGGGCAATGGTTCTACTAAGATGGGATTTTGGAAGCCAGGATGACTTTCTATATGAACATTTGGCAGCCCTGGGTTGGCCAGCATGGGGCAAGCAAGCAAACTGGGGGTGCTCTTGAAATGGATGCTAGCAGCGGAGGATATTCCATGACAGTAATTTTCTGGAAACTGTGGTATTCAAAGGGGTGCGCCGTTTACAGTAAAAATGATCATGATGGTCCTTTATGAGAAGCTGCCTGGGTCTTCTCTCTCTCATACACATAAAGAAACAAATTCTGTCTCTAAATTGGCAAAAACAAAAAAACTCCTAAAACATATAAAAATAAATAAAATAAGATGTCAAGTTCAAAATGGAAAATGCCACTACCGCCCCCAAATTCTAAATGCAAAGGCAGCCCTGGGTTGGCCAGCATGGGGCAAGCAAGCAAACTGGGGGTGCTCTTGAAATGGATGCTAGCAGCGGAGGATATTCCATGACAGTAATTTTCTGGAAACTGTGGTATTCAAAGGGGTGCGCCGTTTACAGTAAAAATGATCATGATGGTCCTTTATGAGAAGCTGCCTGGGTCTTCTCTCTCTCATACACATAAAGAAACAAATTCTGTCTCTAAATTGGCAAAAACAAAAAAACTCCTAAAACATATAAAAATAAATAAAATAAGATGTCAAGTTCAAAATGGAAAATGCCACTACCGCCCCCAAATTCTAAATGCAATAAAAGTAAGAGTAATATCACTTCAACTGTTCCTGATAATTCATCTGATGTAAGCAAACTTGCATTTTTACTCAAGCCTTATTCAATCATAGATATGGTCTCAGGACAAAGATAAACAAATTTAATGTTTTACTGAAATCTGGATTATATCAGTGAAACATTTTCCTGAAGACTGTAGAGCCTGGTTTCCATAGGTGTTACCATGTTTACCGTGTAAAATAACCAAACATTATTTAGAAGTTAACTGCAAGGATTCACAACCTCTCAAATGGCTATGTCTTTATTAATTTATGAAACTACCATCGGTGGGGACAGTATTAGTGACCATGTGAAATTTTAAGAAATTAAATAGACCTCTGGCTTGGTGCCCCCCAAAATGTCAGTCCCTGCACATTAAACCAGGCAAAAGATAAAAAGGATTCCATTATATCTATAATACAATCTTCTTATGGCTTTAGTACAAGTTTCTTCTCTGCTAACAGAAGTCCCTGCAGAAGGTTTAAACAATCCCAACAATTTCATTATGTGAGCATAGCTAAATCCAATAAAGTAAAAGGGCCTACAGAGCCTTCCCATATGCTCAATTCCAGACCCTTTCCTTCTCAGGGAGTCAGAGAACTCGGCTGGCTGGAAACTGATTCTATTCTGACTGCCCAGAGCACAAATCTTGCTTTGTTGACATGAATGCGAGCTCTCCTGAGGACACACAAAGAAGAGAGGAAGCTATTAGAATTTCTCGTGACCCTGCTCGGAGCCAAATCCAGCTTTGCTTAAATGAATGAAAATGCTTGTTACGTGGCCCAAGAAGCTACTTTGTCCATTTGAAAATTAATTAGACTGTAGCTAGATGAACAACCGTAAGATGCTTTCACAATGTTCGTAGATGGATGACCTTGGCTGAGTTCCCAATTTTAACAAGTTTACCCTAAAGCAAAAACATGGCCTTCTGGCTGAGCTAGTGCCTAGTTATAATGCTTTCCTGAGTGGTAGCACAATCCCACCAGGGAAGGAAGTTAAGAAGAAAGCAGTTAAAACTTTTACATGCAATTGTAATAGAAGATGTTCTTGAAGGAAATTTTTTGTCTCCAGGGGCCAATTTAGTTGCCCATGTCACCGCCGGACTGGGAGAAAATGTCAAAATCTTGTATATGTCATGATCCATTCTTGATTAAGACTCCTCAAGGGCACAGATTCTGTTGTTCCTTGTAGTGCTTTAAGTATAGAGGGACCACGGGGTTGGTAGACTGACTGAAAGAATAAAACACAGACCCACATATTAATCTGTTTTTCAAGTGTCAAGCTGATGGTGTTCCTGGATGGCTATGGATCACCTTTGGGTGTAAGATCCTGAGCCACTACACTCACAAAAAGACTAATAGTTACTTTAAAAAGTAACCTGCACATTGCTACATAGAGGCAGGTCCTTAATAAATATTAGGTATGACAATCTAACTGATACTTAACTATCTGTAACGTGGAGTTTAGGGCAGAGGTAATAGGAGTTGGACAGACTGTGTGGAAATAAAATTCCCCAATGTTCATAGCAGCACTATTTACAATAGCCAAGACATGGAAGCAACCCATCTGCCCATCAACAAGATTGGATTAAGAAGATATGACATATACACACACACACACACACACACACACACACACACACACACTGGAATATTACTCAGCCATAAAAAGAATGAAATACTGTCATTTGCAGCAACATGGATAGACCTAGAGAAAACTATACTCAGTGAAATAAGTCAGACAGAAAAAGGCAAATACTATATGATATCACTTACACGTGGACTCTAAAAAATAATACAAATGAATGTATACACAAAACAGTAACAGACTCAAAGACATAGAAAACAAACTTGTGTTTACCAAAGGGGAGGGGGTAAAATGGAGGGACAAATTACAGGTATGGGACTAACAGATACAAACTACTATATATAAAATAGACAAGCAACAAGGATATAATGTATAGCACAGGGAATTATACCCATTATCTTGCAATAACCTATAATGGAATATCATCTGCAAAAATACTGAATCGATATGCTATACATGTGAAACTAACACAACACTGTAAATCAACTATACTTCAATTTTTAAAAAATTCCAGAGACTACCAAAAGTAGAGAAATTTTGAAAAGGTTTCCCAAACCTCCATTTCTTTCTTGATAAAAAGTCTCAAAAGCTGACCCTGCTCCCATGATAGCCAACTGAGGCAAGCATAGACATCTGACTCCATTGCAGCCAGTTCATTGGTTGATGCTGACCAATTACATTCTTCCTCTGTCCTCACTTCAATCTCTTCTGTGTCTGTTCTCTTCCTGTGGCAAACAGTGGAGCATTCAAAGTCAGTAGGAGGAAAGAAATCATAAAGATCAGAGCAGAAATAAATGAAATAGAAACGAAGAAAACAACAGCAAAGATCAATACAACTAAAAGCTGGTTCTTTGAGAAGATAAACAAAATTGATAAACGCTTAGCCAGGCTCATCAAAGAAAAAAGGGAGAGGACGCAAATCAATAAAATTAGAAATGAAAAAGCAGAAATCACAACTGACACTGCAGAAATACAAAGGATTATAAGAGATTACTAGAAACAACTATATGCCAATAAAATGGACAACCACGAAGAAATGGACAAATTCTTGGAAAGGTACAATTTTCCAAGACTGAACCAGGAAGAATTAGAAAATATAAACAGACCTATCACAAGTAATGAAGTTAAAACCATAATTAAAAACCTTCCAACAAACAAAAGTCCAGGACCAGATGGCTTCACAGGCAAATTCTACCAAACATTTAGAGAAGAGCTAACACCGACCTTTCTCAAACTCTTCCAAAAAATTGCAGAGGGAGAAACACTCCCAAATTCATCCTACAAAATCAGGTATCACCCTGATACCAAAACCAGAAAAAGATACCACAAAAAAAGAAAATTATACACCAATATCACTGATGAACATAGATGCAAAAATCCTCAACAAAATACTAGCAAACAGAATCCAAGAGCACATTAAAAGGATCATACACCGTGATCAAGAGAAGAGCTAACACCGACCTTTCTCAAACTCTTCCAAAAAATTGCAGAGGGAGAAACACTCCCAAATTCATCCTACAAAATCAGGTATCACCCTGATACCAAAACCAGAAAAAGATACCACAAAAAAAGAAAATTATACACCAATATCACTGATGAACATAGATGCAAAAATCCTCAACAAAATACTAGCAAACAGAATCCAAGAGCACATTAAAAGGATCATACACCGTGATCAAGTGGGATTTATGCCAGGGATGCAAGGATTCTTCAGTATACACAAATCAATCAATGTGATATACCACATTAACAAATTAAGGAATAAAAACCATATGATCATCTCAATAGATGCAGAGAAAGCTTTTGACAAAATTCAACACCCATTTTTGATAAAAACCCTCCAGAAAGTGGGTATAGAGGGAACCTACCTCAACATAATAAAGGCCATATATGACAAACCCACAGCAAGCCTCATACTCAA
>NW_020173397.1:10994960-11061117 GCF_003031525.2 Neophocaena asiaeorientalis asiaeorientalis
ATAGACATCTGACTCCATTGCAGCCAGTTCATTGGTTGATGCTGACCAATTACATTCTTCCTCTGTCCTCACTTCAATCTCTTCTGTGTCTGTTCTCTTCCTGTGGCAAACAGTGGAGCATTCAAAGTCAGTAGGAGGAAAGAAATCATAAAGATCAGAGCAGAAATAAATGAAATAGAAACGAAGAAAACAACAGCAAAGATCAATACAACTAAAAGCTGGTTCTTTGAGAAGATAAACAAAATTGATAAACGCTTAGCCAGGCTCATCAAAGAAAAAAGGGAGAGGACGCAAATCAATAAAATTAGAAATGAAAAAGCAGAAATCACAACTGACACTGCAGAAATACAAAGGATTATAAGAGATTACTAGAAACAACTATATGCCAATAAAATGGACAACCACGAAGAAATGGACAAATTCTTGGAAAGGTACAATTTTCCAAGACTGAACCAGGAAGAATTAGAAAATATAAACAGACCTATCACAAGTAATGAAGTTAAAACCATAATTAAAAACCTTCCAACAAACAAAAGTCCAGGACCAGATGGCTTCACAGGCAAATTCTACCAAACATTTAGAGAAGAGCTAACACCGACCTTTCTCAAACTCTTCCAAAAAATTGCAGAGGGAGAAACACTCCCAAATTCATCCTACAAAATCAGGTATCACCCTGATACCAAAACCAGAAAAAGATACCACAAAAAAAGAAAATTATACACCAATATCACTGATGAACATAGATGCAAAAATCCTCAACAAAATACTAGCAAACAGAATCCAAGAGCACATTAAAAGGATCATACACCGTGATCAAGTGGGATTTATGCCAGGGATGCAAGGATTCTTCAGTATACACAAATCAATCAATGTGATATACCACATTAACAAATTAAGGAATAAAAACCATATGATCATCTCAATAGATGCAGAGAAAGCTTTTGACAAAATTCAACACCCATTTATGATAAAAACCCTCCAGAAAGTGGGTATAGAGGGAACCTACCTCAACATAATAAAGGCCATATATGACAAACCCACAGCAAGCCTCATACTCAATGGTAAAAAACTAAAATCATTTCCACTAAGATCAGGAAAAAGTCAAGGATGTCCACTCTCACCACTCCTATTCAATGTAGATTTGGAAGTCCTAGCCACAACAACCAGAGAAGAAAAAGAAATAAAAGGAATACAAATTGGAAAAGAAGTAAAACTGTCACTGTTTGCTGATGACATGATACTATACATAGAAAATCCTAAAGATGCCACCAGAAAACTACTAGAACTAATCAATGAATCTGGTAATGTTGCAGGATACAAAATTAATGCACAGAACTTTCTGGCATTTCTATACACCAACAATGAAAAATCAGAAAGAGAAATTAAGGAAACACTCCTATTTACCATTGCAACAAAAAGAATACAATACCTAAGAATAAACCTGCCTAAGGAGGCGAAAGACTTGTACTCAGAAAACTATAAAACACTGATGAAAGAAATCAAAGATGACATAAACAGGTGGAGAAATATACAATGTTCTTGGATTGGAAGAATCAGTATTGTGAAAATGACTATACTACCCAAAGCAATCTACAGATTCAACACAATCCCTATCAAACTACCAATGGATAGGACTACCATATGACCCAGCAATCCCACTACTGGGCATATACCCTGAGGAAACCATAATTCAAAAAGAGACATGTACCCCAGTGTTCACTGCAGCACTGTTTACAACAGCCAGGACATGGAACCAATCTAAATGTCCATCGACAGATGAAAGGATAAAGAAGATGTGGCACATGTATACAATGGAATATTACTCAGCCATAAAAAGAAACAAAATTGAGTTATTTGTAGTGAGGTGAATAGATGTAGAGTCTGTCATACAGAGTGAACTAAGTCAGAAAGAGAAAAATAAATACTGTATGCTAATGCATATATATGGAATCTAAAAAAAAAAAAAAAAACCAAATGGTACTGATGAACTTAGTTGCAGGTCAGGAATAAAGATGTAGACATAGAGAATGGACTTGAGGACACGGGTAGGAGGGGGAAGCTGGGCGAAGTGAGAGTAGCGTTGACATATATATACTACCGAATGAAAAATAGTTGGCTGGTGGGAAGCAGCCGCATAGCACAAGGAGATCAGCTTGGTGCTTTGTGATGACCTAGAGGGGTGGGATAGGGAGGATGGGAGGGAGACACAAGAGGGAGGGGATATGGGGACATGTGTATGCATAGGGCTGTTTCACTTTGTTTTGCAACAGAAACTAACACGGTATTATGAAGCAATTATACTCCAATAACTATCTATTAAAAAAAAGACTCTTTCCTGAAGCAAGTTATTATCTAATCAATGTTTGTGTATAAAATAAAGATATTGATTTATCCTTTAAAAAAAAAAAGGGTGACTAAACAGAGACAGGAGTTAGCCTGGTTGGAGGAGAAGAACTGTTTAGGTGTTGAAAGAGACAAGAGATCATGCGGCCAGCTTTAATTTCTTAAGATGTAGGAAAATTATAAAAACCTAAGAAGAAAAACAATGAAACAGGCCACCAGAACACTTAAGGAATCTTTCCTCTTGCCCACTCCCACCAAGAATTTATATAGTTTAAGTGTAGAGACATCTGCATATAAATGCACTCTTTGGGTTTTCCTAATGTAGCTAATTGTATTAGGACAACTCTTCCTGCCTTCCCTAACTCCAGATCTCTTCTATGTCTTATATGACTTAATAGTTATCCATCATCATCCCTCCATACACTCCTCCCAAAAGAAAGTTATGTAGGTCTGGGCTCTGGAAAATCTAATACAGTCAGACATCTTTTGGTGGTGCAGTTCCATGGATGTCAGGGAATGGGTGACTCTGGTAAAGAGGGACATTAAATAACTCGTCTCAGTGCTGCACATGGAGGGAAAGGACTTGTGTTATCTCTACAAATCTGGTCAACAGGTTATCCATTGAATAAAGTTAGAGACATCACATTATTTCCTCCCATGGAGTCACTTGGCTTCTCCAGGATGAAATATTTCCCAAGTTACATGACAGCACTGGCCACTTTTAGGTTATCTGGAACTCACAGGAGGTCACCCCTGCTAGCAAGGAGAGTAACTTGGTTTCCTTAAGGCTGGCTACTCTGGATATGTATGCTAATGCATATATATGGAATCTAAAAAAAAAAAAAAAAACCAAATGGTACTGATGAACTTAGTTGCAGGTCAGGAATAAAGATGTAGACATAGAGAATGGACTTGAGGACACGGGTGGGAGGGGGAAGCTGGGCGAAGTGAGAGTAGTGTTGACATATACATACTACCGAATGAAAAATAGTTGGCTGGTGGGAAGCAGCCGCATAGCACAAGGAGATCAGCTTGGTGCTTTGTGATGACCTAGAGGGGTGGGATAGGGAGGATGGGAGGGAGACACAAGAGGGAGGGGATATGGGGACATGTGTATGCATAGGGCTGTTTCACTTTGTTTTGCAACAGAAACTAACACGGTATTATGAAGCAATTATACTCCAATAACTATCTATTAAAAAAAAGACTCTTTCCTGAAGCAAGTTATTATCTAATCAATGTTTGTGTATAAAATAAAGATATTGATTTATCCTTTAAAAAAAAAAAGGGTGACTAAACAGAGACAGGAGTTAGCCTGGTTGGAGGAGAAGAACTGTTTAGGTGTTGAAAGAGACAAGAGATCATGCGGCCAGCTTTAATTTCTTAAGATGTAGGAAAATTATAAAAACCTAAGAAGAAAAACAATGAAACAGGCCACCAGAACACTTAAGGAATCTTTCCTCTTGCCCACTCCCACCAAGAATTTATATAGTTTAAGTGTAGAGACATCTGCATATAAATGCACTCTTTGGGTTTTCCTAATGTAGCTAATTGTATTAGGACAACTCTTCCTGCCTTCCCTAACTCCAGATCTCTTCTATGTCTTATATGACTTAATAGTTATCCATCATCATCCCTCCATACACTCCTCCCAAAAGAAAGTTATGTAGGTCTGGGCTCTGGAAAATCTAATACAGTCAGACATCTTTTGGTGGTGCAGTTCCATGGATGTCAGGGAATGGGTGACTCTGGTAAAGAGGGACATTAAATAACTCGTCTCAGTGCTGCACATGGAGGGAAAGGACTTGTGTTATCTCTACAAATCTGGTCAACAGGTTATCCATTGAATAAAGTTAGAGACATCACATTATTTCCTCCCATGGAGTCACTTGGCTTCTCCAGGATGAAATATTTCCCAAGTTACATGACAGCACTGGCCACTTTTAGGTTATCTGGAACTCACAGGAGGTCACCCCTGCTAGCAAGGAGAGTAACTTGGTTTCCTTAAGGCTGGCTACTCTGGATTTGCCAAGATATCCTCTATCATTTCAATGAACTCCTCTGATAGGCTCACGTGTGTCAGATTCCGTCCCCATGCCTTTTGCCAATAGTTTGAGTGTTTTTACCCTCCACCCAAACAACCAGAACTTTCACAGAATATCCAACAAGTATCTAGAACTGTAGATGGCTTCAAGACCCTATGTTCTGTCTTTACTCTTCCATTTAGAGGAGAAATGACAGAAGGGATCATTTTCAGAAGGTGGACTGACCAACAAAGAACTCTGAGGAGACAACACAGACCCCCCCCAGGATGGCTAAAATGGGTCCTGTAATAAGCATGGGAGATTAAACAGAAAGCCTGATCTGACAAATACGCAAACAGACCCATCACAGGCAAATTTGAATGTTGAATATAAAAACACAAATCAATAGTAGTAATAATAGCAGTTTGTATTTTCCCACGATGCTTTATAGTTTTCAAAGCACTTGCAAACACCTTATCATAGTTGAATCTCACAACAGGCAGTTTGCTATTACCACACCCAGACTGCAGATGAACAAACCGATCCTCCAAGAGTTTAAGGGACTTTGCTAGAAGAACAAAGCATAACTGTGGGTAAGAGCACACACTATAGAGGCAAAGAGACTTGAGTTGGAATTTTGATTCCCACTTTTTATTGGGTACACGGGAACTTGGACAAGTTGTTTAATCTCTGCATACCTCGATTTATTTATCTGTAAAATTGGACCAACAACTAAGCACTGTTCTAAAAGCTACAGATACATCAAATATTCTTCCAAAACTCCTGCAAGATAGAACCCCCATTTTACCGATAAGAAAACTGAGGCAAGTAAAGTTTAAATCACTGGCCAGTGGGACTTCCCTGGTGGCACAGTGGTTAAGAATCCACCTGCCAATTCTTGGGGACACAGTTTCCATCTCTGGTCCAGGAAGATCCCACATGCCGCAGAACAACTAAGCGCACGAGCCACAACTACTGAGCCCGCGCACCACAGCTACTGAAGCCCTCATGCCTAGAGCCCGTGCTCTGCAACAAGAGAAACCACTGCAATGAGAAGCCCGCGCACTGCAACGAAGAGTAGCCCCCGCTCGCTGCAACTAGAGAAAGCCTGTGCACAGTAACGAAGACCCAACGCAGCCAAAAATATAAATAAATAAATAAATTCATTCATTAAAAAAAAAAAGATTACACAACCAGCAAGCTGCAGAGGTGGGAATCACGCCCAGGCATGGCATCTCCTACCCATGCACCACCCTATCTATCCTCTGAACCTCTCTCATTAGCTGGGTGAAGAGTTAATGGCCTCACAAGACTATGTTGTGTCTGGTGTAGCAAGAGTTCAAAACGTGGCAGCCATTCATTCCCTTTCTTAAAAGAGCTTCTCTTGTTTATTGGCTGTCTTTCACCATAGAATGGAGGATCTCCAAGGGCAGAGGTGTCCATTTTGTCCACCGTGGTGGCCCCAGAACATAGAACAGTGCCTGGCACAAGATAGCAGCTCAGAAATTACTTGTTGAGTGAATGAACGAATAAACAATTGAAGGAATAAGGATCACATTCAGAGGTCTTTGGGGGAGTTGAAGGAGGAAGGGGTCAGAGCCGAGCATGGGTTATTCCCTCAGCCTGTTTTCAAAAGTGGGTGCATTCTCAACAACTTTAAAGAAATACTGTTAATATGAAAGTTAAGACTGATGAAAAGGCATCTCTGGAAGCAGAGAACAATACACAGTTGAAACTTCAGAGGTCACACCTTGAGACAGATAGACAGGTAGGAGAGGGCTGTTTGGGGTACGTGTGCCCTTGGCACCTGCCGGTGATACAAACCCTGCATCCCTCTGCCTGCCCCCTCCTCCAGGCTTATACACACCCCCAGCCCAGCCACTATTCTCCAGAGTTCCACTGGACCAGTTTGGGAGCTGAATGGAACCTAAGCCTCCTGACTCCTATCTCAGTTTTTATCACCCCTCGCGACCTCAAACGCCCCCGAAGGATTCCATAAATGGATGAGGATCCAAATGAAAGAACTAGATTGAACTTAGGCAGGAAAGTGAAAGTGTCCTTTAAATGCCAATAGGCACTGCCTTTGGCATAACAAAGGAGTTAAAACATAATTAAGATCTGAAGACTGATTACGGGAATGTGTATGATTATTTTTATTATTTTTCCTCTTTCTATCTTTGTGATAGGATGTGATCAACCTCGGCCATGCCCCGTTGCTTAGTAGCAGACAGTCAGAGTTTTAATTATATACTAAAATAAGCTAAAGAACAGAAGACTGCTTTATGTCTAATACGTATATA
Source organism: Neophocaena asiaeorientalis asiaeorientalis (assembly GCF_003031525.2). NCBI lineage: Eukaryota > Metazoa > Chordata > Mammalia > Artiodactyla > Phocoenidae > Neophocaena > Neophocaena asiaeorientalis. Next base: position 11,001,628 of record NW_020173397.1, read on the forward strand.
TCAAGAAAGGCATATGACAGCATCTAAATTGCTTTAGTGCCTGATAAAGAGTGCCTCTGGTAGGGTTGTCATCAAAAGATCACGAATGGAGTAGGAAAGGATTATTAATAAAGCTGCTACTCTATTTATATGTCCTCCATTGTTTGTGATTCCTTGTTAGAAGCTAGAAATGAATTTTTATCTACCACTAATTTCATCATGGTTTTTTTCTTCAGAGTCAGAGGGAAAAAAAAAAAAAAACTTTTGTCAATTGCACTGCCAACCCTAGTCCTCCAAATAGAATTCTTTTCACTCCTCCAGATCTGCAATTCCCAAAATATTATATCTCACAATAAAAAATTAAAGAATTAGTCCATTCATTCTTTCAACATTCAACAAAGTCATGTACCAGCAGCAAACCCCAGAGGCATTCTCTGCCCTCATAGAGATTTAAGGTAAGGGAAAGATGATAAATAAGTAAAACAATGAAAAAATAATCACAGACTATAACAAGGGTTATAAAAGAAATAAAGTACATTACTTAGGATTATGTTTAGCTGCAAGTGACAGAAGATTCAAAATCATTTGGCTTTAACCAAGGCTGTGATTCAGCCCAGTAGGTACTGAGGTAGTTACAACAATTTTTTAAAATTGGCATCTATTCTGACTGATCAGTGCCTGATTCTCTTTGGTTGGTTCAGATTCATATGCTGGACAAGTTGTATATATGTTGAATATTGATTATGGTTTAAAAAGTTTATTTCTCTCTTTCTGTCACATTAAGGAATGTTCTTCATAATGGTTAAGGCAGCTTCATGAATTCACCAAGGACCTAGATTTGCTTTGTTTTGTTTTTAAACTTTTTTTTTTTAGTAATTTGAGAGATGGCAATTTTTAAAATTAATTAATTAATTAATGGCTGCATTGGGTTTTCGTTGCTACCTGTGGGCTTTCTCTAGTTGTGGCCAGCAGGGGCTACTCTTCATTGTGGTGAGCGGGCTTCTCATTGCGATGGCTTCTCGTTGCAGAGCACGGGCTCTAGGCGTGCAGACTTCAGTAGTTGTGGCACGCGGGCTCAGCAGTTGTGGTTTGCGGTCTCTAGAGCGCAGCCTCAGTAGTTATGGCAGACAGTCTTAGTTGCTCCACGACATGTAGGATCTTCCCGGGCCAGGGCTCGAACTCGTGTCCCCGGCATTGGCAGGTGGATTCTTAACCACTGCACCACCAGGGAAGTCCAAGGACCTAGATTTGTTGTTCACCACGGCTTCCAACTCATGACCCAAGATGACTGCTTGGGTTCCAGCCATTACATCTACACGAAGAACAAAGGTAAAAAGAGAGCCATACCTCTGCCACTTGAGGATAATTTAATGTTTATCCTAATAACCAGAATATAGTCCATGGCTGCAAGGGGAGCTAGAAAAGGTAGCCTTCATTCTAGGTGGTCAAGTGCCCACCTGGAAATTAGCCAGTAATTCTATTACTAAAAAACCAGGGAGAGCAGATAAAGATAGGTAGTGGACATTGCCACAGCGGGTGACGTGACACAGAGTAACTGATACAGAGGGGGCTGCTTTAAACAGGGTAGTCAAAGAGGGTACTCAGGAGGTAACAGCTGAGGTAAAGCCTAAAGCATGCAAGTGACTTGCCATGTACACAGGAGGAAAAGGCCTTCAGGCAACAAGAATGTCTTATTTCAAAACAGATTGACTTCTGCTCAGAGAATGATTTTGACTTCATTTTATAAGTAATATTCTGCAACCATTAAGTTTTCCTGAGCTGTCTGATAATCCGTTTTCTTCCCTAATTCTTAGTTGTCCAAATCTCAAAGCGTGTTACGTTATGGGAATTCTGAGCTTATTGCAACAGACAACCACTGTCACCTGTAATTTTGAACCTGGTAGGAAGATAGCTGAGAACATATTTAGTAGCAAAATACTACTTGATATATTATTTAGGGGTGTGTCTACCAGGGTGGGGATGAGGTGGCCAAGCCGTATAAGTGTACATCTAGTATGTCTTAGAAACCACCACGAGTGATGTAAATAACATGTTAGATTCAGACAAAACCACTTGCAAATTAGGGTATTAAATCACAACTCACATTACAATAATGTGATTTGGTTTGGTGTTCACTGGAATAGAACTGATAGTATGGAACTAATGTGATGTTTTGTGCGAGTGTCACATTCGTTATGCATTTGTTACATGATTTCCATGCGTGCCAGAATGTAATTCATTGGAATAAACAGAAGAGCTTCGTGGCATGAAAGCCTAAAGCTATAAAGGGGAATATGCCTTCCCGTCCTGTAATTAAGGTAACATCACACCCAGTGCATTTTCTTAATGAATATCTTACACTGACATCAAACAGAAAAAAGGAATCGGTAATACTATTTATTTCTGTAGATTTCATGTGAACAAAGATCATTATAAAGCCAGTGAATTTTGCCTAAATATATCTTTCAATGGCATCATGCCCTACTACAGAATACAGAGATGGTGTGTGTGTATACGTGTGTTTTAAGCCTTCTTCTTGAGTCTATTGACCAAACCACAGAAGAGGGGAATTGCCGTGGAGATCATTATCGTAAGTTTGGAAGAAGAAGCTCTAAGAATATACTTTTTCTAAATTGACCAGATTCCCTACACGTCTTAACGTGTCTAGCTATGAACATAAGACCTAGCCTATGGCACCAAGAAATCATGTCTGTTCCAAAGCTGTTAGAATGTGAGCCTCATTTTCAAGTGCAAAACTATGTCCTTTTTACCTCTGTAACTTCAACACCTAACACGATGTTTGACATATAGCAGTTGCTCAGTAAGGTTTAAATGAATGAATGGTAACTCTCATTCACAACCATTTCCACTTACTCAACAGCTCGCTTAAGTCCTTATCAACGTGTCTGACAGAAATCCAGTATATAATAACATTCCAAGACCCCAGAAATTAGAACCGATTATCGAGAAACCAATACCATATGGTATTCTATTGTATACATCCCCCTCCCTCTGGAAACCTATCTCAATATGAAACATTACATGTACGCAGCGACCATGGATTGCAGTACACACATTTAGGTGTGCAAAAAAACCAACTTGTTTTATTTTTCTAAAATTAGACTTCATTTCTAATTGGAGTCTACCACCTCTTATTAAGGAGGTGGAAGACTAATCTTTGAAACTGGAGGTTCTCTTCCTTCGCCCATGGGATTTGGCTTCAATTTCAGGGTAGTCTGTAGAAAAGAGGCATTAGGCGAAGCAAGGCTTCAGGTCCTCCATGTCACCACCTCTGGTCCTTGGCGATGGGCCCATCTGGGCTACTGGTGAGTCTTCCTTCATTCTTCTCTGCGAGGTCCTTCCACGACTGGGTGTTTCCACCTCGAATTCCAGGTCTTTCTAGTGAGTGACCATGCTGCCTAAGGCTCCATCCTACCTAAATATACCAGGAGTCATTTTTTCCTCTAGACATTGCTGCCTCTCCAGGAACTTATCTGGGGAGACCTTCCTGTCCTCTCTGCTCTCAGATCCCACAAAACTACCTGAGATTTTTGCCACCTCCCCAGGCTGTGGCCTAAGTAACAGTGTGGAGGGCCTACTTCTCTGGTGCCCACCAACACCTCTGCTCTCATTACCCCTCCTCCGACCTTCTCTTCACCCCTAACTCTGAATCTTTTCAGAGTCTGTTAAGGAAACTTTTGTATCCAAGTTATTTGTCCTATGCTGTGAGTCTTTTTCTGTTTCACTATGAAGAGCCTCTGCTGTTCTCCACTTTCTGAAGTAACATCCCTTTTCTGGGTCTATGAGCATAGAATAAAGTAACTTCATAAAGTCGTAGAGAGACCAAGGGAGCAAAGAAAGGAGGTGAGAGGTAGGGTGGGGGAGTGGGCAGTGACAGGGAATGCTGTCTGGGCTGTGGAAGGGGCAAGTGAAGGTTAACAGAGGGATGCTCTAGGGTACAAATTCTAGGGGTTAGGATGAGTCAAAGGTACACAGCAATCGAGGAAGACCAGGGACCAGTAGCCAGAAGAACTTGGGTCACAAGTGCTTAACGATGAAACTGAGCCAAATTTATAAGAAGAAAGTTTTTTTTATAAAAGGAAAAAGACCTCAAGTATTTGACATTTCTCCCATCTAGAAGGGAGTCCACGTCCCCTCCTCTGCAATCAGAGAGGGCTGGTGATTGCTCTGATCAGTACAGCAGTGGAAGTGATGCTTTTGGACTTGTGAGGCCAGGTCATAAAAAGCCATGCAGGTGCCATCCGGGCTTTTTGAAACATGCACTCTTGGCTTCCTCCCTCTCAGAAACCAGCCACCATGGTGAGAGAAACCCAAGCCACATGGAAAGGGCACGTGTGGGCACTGTGGTCAACAGCTGGGCCAAGTCTTTGAGGCATCCCAGCCTAGGCGCCAGACTTGTGAGCGAAGGAGCCTCCCGATGAGTCCAGCCCCCAGCTGCTGAGTCATGGCCAGCTGTCAGCGTCCTCCCAGCTGCGGCCCCAGACACCACAGAGCAGAGATAACACAAGCCATCCCAGCTACGCCCTGTCCAAATTCCTGGTCCACAGAATCCATAAGCATAAGAAGATGTCTTTTGTTTTCTGCCATGATTTCAGGCTGGTTTGTTACACAGCAAGAGATAAGCAGAAGAGTTGGGAAACAGAAACAAGACCAAGGCAGTGAGCTGCAGCTGCCCATCGCTAGACTGGAAGGCTGGTCCAAGGAAAAAAAAAAAACAGCCTCCAGGGCACAGGAAGAGCTGACATTTGAATGTTAGTCTGTGACAAGGTTCTCTGACGTGTATTCATTCATTTAGCCTTGTAACTGTCTGAGGTAAGAAATATTCGTTATTGACACTTTACAAAAGAAGAAAGAGAGGTAGAGAGATGTTAGGGTTCTTGCCTGAGGTTATACAATTGTAAGTGGGGGGCACTGAATTCAAACCCATTCTGCCTCTGGCATCCATGTTCTGCACGACATCGTAGAGCTTGCTGTGGTCCAGAACTTGTGTGGATCCTGCAGAACAATCTGTACACCTATTAGAGAAGATCCTATCAGCATTTTTAATAAAAGAAAAGCAACAATTGGTCTTTTCTCTCAAGGAAGTCTACTTAAAAGATAACGCACAAAAAAGAAGCTTGATGTCTTTTACTACTTCAAACACCATCCATGGCCAAATGCGGTTTGGGCTCTATAGACACTAAGGTATGTTGGCTAATAACAGAGTGACCTTATATGGAGAAAAGACAGCTATTGTTTGAAACAAAACACTGTGGTATAAACACAACTGGAGAGAAAATTATGTGCCCAAGAAGTTATCACATATCCCATATCCTTAAAAAATGATGAGAAAAATGCCATTTTAGGCATCTTTCCCCACAGTGCATCACAGCACACACAATAGCATTTGCACTAGTTTCATTGTGTCTTGTATCATTTTCAATTTTTGGCATTGTGTATATATATAAAACAGTCTCTATTCAGCAGTTCCTCATCTCAAACTAGGTATGATTAAAGAAAAAGTTCAGCTGACAACAGAGAGAAATAAATACTCAAGGCTGTTATCTAGTCTTTTATAATAATCCCAATAAAGAGATAAAATCTGGGGCTTCCCTGGTGGCGCAGTGGTTGAGAGTCCGCCTGCCGATGCAGGGGACATGGGTTCGTGCCCCGGTCCGGGAAGATCCCACATGCCGCGGAGCAGCTGGACCCGTGAGCCATGGCCGCTGAGCCTGCGTGTCCGGAGCCTGTTGCTCCGCAACGGGAGAGGCCACAACAGTGAGAGGCCCGCGTACCACACAAAAAAAGAAAAATAAAATAAATAAATAAATAAATTGAAAAAGAGATAAAATCTGCGAAATAGTTTTTACTAACCAAAGTAAGATACACCTCTCATGTTTTGGTTTGCTTTTTTTTTTTTCTTTCCTTCCTACTATTACAAAAGAACAGCTACATCTCATAAGCCTTGTTTAGGAAACATACAAAAATACTGAGATAGCGTTTAAATTCTAATTCAACTATTCTCATCCAAGCTATAAAGAGGAATTTAATCTGCTTCTGCTTAAGCAGAAAAAAATGCATTGATTTAGATTATTTGAGTAGTAGGCCAGTAAGAAATAGTGAAAATCCTCAAATAACGTCATTGAAGAAAAGGATAAAGAGGAGGAACAGGAAAAAGAGGAGAAGGAAGACGAGGAGAAAACATTTCTTCTCATAGGTTTGCAAGCATAGTTAAGCTGTAACAGAAGACTTCAGACTACAGACTTTAAATGAATTTCTTTCTTTTTCACATACGGTCTGGAGAGGAGAGGTGCAGGGCTGGCGGGCAGCTGTGCCACAGTCAACGTCAGGCATCTGTCTCTGGGTTCCAAGTGGCTGCTTCAGCTCTGTTTTCCAGCCCGTAGAAAGTAAGAAATACAGGGCTGCTCACATCCTATTATCCAGAATTTAATGACATGATCTCACCTAGCTGCAAGGGAGGCTGGAAAAGAAGGAAGTGAGCAATGTGCTGAGCTAAAATTCAGAGCATTCTATTATTCACAGGAAGAAGAGAAAATAGGGACAATTATCCATCTATGCCATAGTCCAGTAGTTGGAAAATTATGGCCCAAATATGACCTGTCCCCTGCTTCTGAACAGCCTGTGAGGTGACTTTTACAAATGAACATTTACAATCGATTTAATCAACATTTACAATCAGGTTAGTGTTAGGAAACACTAACTTCAAACCCCAACTAAGCCAAATGTTATTCCCCTCAAAAATAATTCCCTTCTTTTCATGAGGAGATCTGAGTTAACAAACATGGTGCTCAATTATTATTATTATACTTTGAATTTCACCAATGAAAAATTTGTGGAAATTTGTTTTCTCTCTTGTTATACAAGTACTGATATAATTTCCTTGATTTTGCCTCTCGACCTGCAAAGTCCACAGTATGAAATATCAGGCCCTTTACAGAAAAGTTTGTTGACCCCGGTCTGAGCTGAACTAAATTAGTGGAATTCCTGCAAAGCAAAGAAAGAAGAATGGCTTACAAGTGGCATAGCAAAACAGAACCCCATGACCCCAAGGAGTCTGGCCTGTGTTTCTAATCATAGCAAAACCTCTTTAACTAGGTCACAAACCCAGCAACTTCTATGAGCCAAAGTCCAGTGAAAAAAACAGGAAACTAGGGGAGAAAAAAGTTTCTGTACAGCCCACATCAAAGCACTAAAGTTCATGCTCTGCACATGAGGAGAACACCCAGATCTTCACACAGGCCAGATTTTCCTCTTACAAGACGCAATTCTGTTAACTGTTAATGACTTAACTGGATTAGCAGTTTGCCCAAACCCACAGCAGAGCCGTAGCTGTAAATCTGAAGGGGTGGAGGAGGAAAGGAGATGGGGTAAGAGCACTGCTCTCTAAGTTCTCTTAAGATAAGGACCTCAATCTCCATTCCATCTCTGAAGCCCCCAAGGACACCACTGCACCACAGCTCAATGAAGTGATGGTCCTGTACCATCAAGCACAGGTAAAATTATATTCTTTATATTCTGTTTCAAGAGGCAGAGAATAATACACTTGAGAAAGTCTATCATCAAAAACAGGGAAGAGAAACTTTTGGCCATTTAGAGAGATAAATTATTCATAATTGAATTCATCTCCCAAGAACTCATGTAAATAAGATGTGATAACATGTGCTTGTAAACAGATATTTCCACAGTCCTAGCAAACAGATTCTTTTAACCTACAACTTTTTTCCAATGTTATCTATGGTTTTTTTTGTTTATTTTAAACAAGACTGTATTTTTATTGACAATATTGTGGCAAAACTTGCCAGTCTTGGTCTACTGGTCACAGATATGATTATTTTTTACACAAGTGGCAGGAAACTAGCTCAAATTGATTTAAGAAGGGAAAGGGGAGGAGAGGAGGGAGAGGGGCAAGGACAGGGGAAGAGGGATAAGCAGTAGAAGAGGAAGAAAAAATAGGGTATGAAGGAAATAAGATGGTGTGTTAAGAAAACAGAAGTGGAGCTTCCTTTCTGTGAGGTGGTCAGTGCCCTCTTCTCTGAGGAGGTAAATTTTAATCTGAAATGTAAATAGGGAGCCAACTGTTGGAAGAGCAAAAAATAGACATTCACCAGCAGAAAGGACATCTCACAAGGACCATGGGAGGACCACCTTCCAGCTTGCAAGCCTGCCCCTTTCCCCTCCAGAAGGACTGAGTCCACCTGGCTCAAGGTGGAAATATGATTGGGTGTGGCCCGTCTATGCCCCGCCCCTGCCAACAGTGATTGGTCCAGGAGTAAGCCTATCAGCCAATGCAGGCCAAGGAGACTCTGGAAGGACAGAAACACGTTTTCCAGGCTGGTTGATAAACAGCAAGGGTGGTTTGGGGCCCTCGGCCATTTTGCCACCTCACAGAGAAGAGTCCGGCTAAGAATGAAGCCCACAAAGAGGAGAGCAGAGCAAAGAAAGAGAGGCACCGATTCACGAAGTGTCATTTGAACACTCCAACTCTCAATCCTGGAGTTTTTCTATGTGAATCAGTAAATCCCCCCTTTCAGTTTAAGCCAAATGGAGTTTCGCTTCTGTCCTGTAACTGAAAACATCCTGACAACTCAGTGGGCTTTGGAAATGACAGAAGAGTCCATGTGTATTTAGAGGAATGTGTGCTTAGTGAATTCTCTAAACATCTTATTGAGAAGCTTGGGTCTTAGGATCTCCATCTGGGAGAGGATTATGTTGGGGTGCAGGGGTAAGAGTTGGAAAATAATTTATGAAAACCTAGCCATGAATGATAAGGAGGAAGGGGATACAGATGTAGGGATTTAATACCTTCTTGCCCTCCCTTTCCATCGTCCTGTGGTTAAGGTAGAGGAAAGAAAAATCCTAAATGGATGCATCTGGGAGTAGCAAGAGATTGGAAAAGGTAGAGCTTGCCCAATCTTCTCCAAAGGTACAGAGATGAGTATCTGTTGTTCTGCTTTCCTGAAGCCCTCACCTCCCGGTGTTTAGAGCAGCATCACCCTTTGGAGTCTGGGTGAATCTCACCTCCCTTTCTCTTGGTCCACATAGTTTAGGTGCTGATCACTGAATCTACCGGAGTGGACCACGTGACCCAGACCTGGCCGATTGGCATGTTCCATCTTTGGGCCATGGTGGTCATGCTCAAGTTGGCCTGATCAGAACTAATACAGGGACTTGGCATTAGCAAGAGGTGCTGGCTTTCAACTGGACCTTGAAACTGCCAGAGGAGTTCTCATGGAGAAGACTCACATGCAGAGTGGAGGGCAGAGTCAAGAAAACTACAGAGAGGCAGAGAGAACACCTTGTTGAAGCCCTTGTTGGATTCAGGCACACAGGAAGTTACATTCACCATTTAGACTGTATGGTAATATGAGCCAATAAGTTCCTCTTTCCCACTGTAGAGAAGTTCCTCTGTTCACCATTTATTTCCAAGCAAAGAGTGGGAACTGAACAATATGAATGAAAGAAATCTCTGATCTCATTTGTAAGGAGTGCAAAAGATGTGTTCATGTGTTTTCCCTCGGACTTTGCAATACTGGGTATTTCCATTCTAGAGCAGTCTTAATAAGTACTATAATATACTTCAGGTACAGGACGATTAGCATAGCTTTTCTGGGTTGGTCTACAACCAATTAGTAACTGAACTTTTGAGATTTAAACTGGTCCTTCAGTTAGGATTTGCCTGCATTAAAAAAAGAAATCATTGACAAGACTCTCTAAATTCTGAACCTCATGCAATTCTTCCTAACTTCCTTCCACCAAAACACCAACGAGCAGGACCTAAAGTTATAAACCAATTGTATTGTGCCCAAGACCTCCACTCGACTTCCCAAACATCAGGTGTCCAGAGGCTTTTTCTTTTTTACCACTTATAGAAAAGGTACACTGAATATGAGCATAAACAGAATTTATATGTTCACTAAAAATCAAAACACAAATTACTTTTTGAATTCAGGAATAATGATCTTTTTAGTGGCAATAGTTTCCTTAACCAGAGTTTTATATTTTCATTGGAAATGAAAAGCTAAGCTAAAATGCTTATTCATGAATAACGTTTTAATGACTTCATTTTCTTCCTACAGAACAATAAACAAATGTAAGCACACTTACCTTAGGAAAACAGAAGGAATTATCTTTATCAACTATATAATTTCTGAAAAATCTCCAGAATTTTCCAAACTATGTTCTGTGGAACCATTAACAGGTATTTTATACACACACACACACACACACACACGCACGCACTCCTGTGGTCAAAAAGATTGGGAAACATTGCATACTATTCCCAGTCCCGAAAACTCTCAATGCACACTTGCATATTTTAGAATGTGAAAAGTCTAGCAGTAGATACCTGTTTAAGTTGGATTAACCCAGTATTTCCCAAAGTTAACTCTCTGAAAATTAACTATAGCATTTTGCTTCCTACCCCGACTTCCAAAACCCCCATTCCCCAAAGCAACTTTTGGAACAGCTTGTGGAACTAGTTCCACAAAGCAAAGTTTGGGAAACAGTAGTTTAGTGGCTTCTATCTACACAGATTTTGCTGTCTGAATAATATGTAAGGAACTTTGAGTGACAATTGCACCCATTTGGATATAACTTCAGCTGACTCCATAATTAGAAATTTAAAATGCAAATTTTTCAAAAGCAAACTGCCTTTACCATTCAGACATGTTGCTGAGATTTATTTGGATTTGGGTACAGTCGTATTACTTTCCAGTATATCTGATATAGGTAAATAGGCTCCAAGGACCTATAAATATTGAACACAAATAAGATTAGCCATGCCTAAATTTTATATACAAACAAGTCTGACAATTTTAATATGGCAAATGTACTCTGTATTTTGGCGGGGGCGGGGGGGCGGCGGGTAACATTCCTCTTGGGAAAACTGGGAATGGAACGGAAACTTCTTCATTTATATTCTGCATAAGCTGTATATTACAGATTCATGTTAGTATGGGTGAGGACATGAAACCATTGCTATTGAGCTTCAGATGTGGCAGCAAAGAATTAAGAGATCATCACCATCTCTCTCTAAATATAATGAAAATCTAACTTTACAACACTCCTCTTAAATGAGCTTTCCTCGTGCTACTTGGCTATGCATTAAATCTTGGCATACACAAAAAAATAAAAACAGGGTAGCTCTAAAGGTTCATTTATATTGGCTGGATTATGAAGATTAACTCCTCAGATGGTGTTCTAAAGAAGTCATCAAATGTAAGTATAACTGAAAATAAAAACCTGAAAAACATTTAAATATTGATAGAAAAGTGAACGGATAGGATATAGTCAAGACACCACTCTTTAGATACATAACATCAATGTATATCATAAAGGATTACAAAATTTAACTCTCTAAGGAATATAATAGAGATTTCAGCTACAGCAAGACAAATTTTCTGGAAATAATATAATAGTTCTCATGGCAGAGGCATACATGCAGAGTATAAAGGTTTAAAACAATTTAAATTTTAGGTCATTTGTGCTGAAGATGTTTTTACAATGTAAATTGGATTTATTACTGATTCTTTAAAATATTTTAATCCTGGATCCTAGAGACAACGATGCCCTCTTCTCCAAAGTAGCCTGTGGCTTCCGTCACCTTGCCAATTCACACAGACGTTAGTCATATACTAAAATGCAGTGTTTCTCAACACGTGCATGCTTCTGTTGATACATATGATGGTTTTAGGTGGCCCAGGGAACATTCTTCTATTTTAATAATGAAAGTGTTTATGATGATAATATACAAATAGCTACACTTACTGAGGATTTATTATGTGCTGTCAAGCAAAAATCCTAGTGTATTAATTTGAATAGTCTTCACAGGACCACTCTGTGGTAGCTGCTCTTATTATTTCCAATGAACAGAAAGAAAATTGAGACACAGAGAAGCTAAGTAAATTGCTCAAAATCACACAGCTGGAAACGGGCAGAGATGAGATTCAAAATCAGTAACTTTAGCTGAAAGTCCATGCTTTGCCATTCAGGGATATATATGTTTGTTTTTTAAGTGGGTTTGCTTAATAAAAAATTTAAGAAAGGTAAGTCTGTGGATATGAAATAAAATCATCTAAGCTGTAGGCCAATGTCTGATGTTCAGGTAACAGTTTGGGGGGGGCGGGGAGCTAGAGATTAAAGATCCTTATAGACTGTGAAGTGAATATTTATTAACAGGTCAGAAACCTGGGTTAAAGTCCTGGTACAGACCCCCTGAGGTGAAAAGCCCCAACTTTCAACTTACCCGCTTTCAGTGTGGCCCAGAAAATTCTCTTGTTCAGATACGAAATCTTCCTACTTGTACACGTTTTTAAGACATCACACAATCACATGTCTATGGGAAATATAAATGATTCAACTAACTCTGAAAAAGAAAAGGCTCAATTATTGTATATTACAATTTAAGGGGAAAAAAATCATGCTTAAGAAAAAGCTGACAATCAGAACAGAAATGTTACGGGAAGTTTCTTGCTCATTTTCTCCAGAGGTTAAACCAGATGATTTTTTTTTTTTTTTAAGGGCAGAAGTTTAAGGTCTAGCTAGGGAATAAAGACATGTTTTGTCTGACACTTCCCAATTCAAATCCAACATTTATCAAATGATTCTTAAGTACTGTATTTAAAAAAAATTAAAAGAAAAAACAGCGAGAAGCTGGCAACCTGGGTATATTAAGCTTTCAATATCACAAATTTGTATTTTAAAAACCCAGTACCTTTTTCGTAAATATGCAAGAGCTTCTCTGACAATTTCTCTCTTTGTAAAGCCACCTCTCACTGAAACATTTAAAATAAAATTCCTATATCTAAAATGAATTCTTGGCATTTGGGACTTTTAAAACTCCCTAAATTCAGAGGGGGGGGGAAAGCTGCATAATTATAGTTCATCTCAGTGCAAGTCATAAAGTAATCAAAAATCTTTGAAACCAAAAAGTAGTATCTTAGAGTGGCATTTAAAACAAAAAAAGTACTTACTGGCATTTAAATTTTTTTCATGCAATTTGTTATTCATTAAGTCAGAAGAAAATGTGTGCTCCTATTTTTTGATAAAGCAAAAAATATTCAAAATTGGCATTAACTAAACACAACTGGCCACCACTATGTGAAAAACCAAATGCTTTAATGAGGCTATCAAGAACAACAGTTCAGTTATTTCATTGGATACATTAATATCGATCCATAATATACAGTGCTATGGACCATACAGAAATTATTGCTGCATCCAACAGCAGGTGACTAGTATTAACATTACAGTACCAAGCGTCCGCAAGAGACAGTCATTTGTCATTTTTTTTCAAGAAATAGGGATTTTTTTATATACTGTTATCAACATCGTTTCCCCAGTGCATTTAAAAAAAATATTAGTAAGTGCATTCCTTTGTGCTTTATTTTATATCTTTTAACTTCCTATGTATTTTATTTGTTCTTATTGCTTTAGTACTTTAAAACAACCAGAAAGAACTTTGTCATCCTATGTATGACCAGGTTGGTTGTATGGTTTTTGGCAAAGTCAGAAGGTTTGGTATTTCCATTGCCATACCCAGAGGCAGGTGGACAAGTTTGGCATTTTGGTCACTCCATATGGAGGCCCAACCCCAAGTCACAATTCTGCACCCAGAAATGGGGGGAGTGGTGTGGACCATTCTCCTTGTCACAAACAGTGAGCTCAAACCACCGCCTCTTGGCTTAGCTAGTCTCTAAAACGCATCCACGCTCTAGTTGGCAAAAAAGAAATAAATAAAACCACCCCGGAGATTGCAGCATTCTCCTGAGCTTGCTCACCTTCCCCCTCCCAGAAATTGTGTTAAGAAGGGGATGAAGAAGCAGGCAATGGTGAGCTCAGGAGCTGCGAGCGTCAGGGCAGCGGTACAAGATGCCATGCTTTCTTTCCACAAAGCTTTCCATAAGGTGGCTTAACCCTGGCCAAATTCCCTGGGCCATGGGTGAGTCAAACTTGCTCTATTTTTAAGAACTCTCTAAATCAGCTAAGGAAAACTAGCATCATACCATCGCGATCTTCGACTTTTGCGCCCAGCTCCCCTCCCCCTATATAAATATGAAGAGAAAAATAGACACTGCTATGATTGTATCAATGAACACTATGGTACAATTAGCTGTTCATGCAGATTTGCATCACTATTCTAGGAAAAGAGCTGTACAATTAAGGGGGTTGAAAGAATGGGAACTAATTTTCCCTACCCCCTTAAGTCATAAAGCTGTAAAACTGATAGCATCATCAATGTTTCCAAGGATTCTCATTGCCCACCGTGCGTGGTAACTACGCGGTTGATTATTTTCACGTAAGCCATCCATTCATACATCTGACAGTCCTTCTGTATGAACCCTCCAATATCCATCACCAATTCACAGTTGACATTTAAACTGTTTTTCTTTAAACACACACACACACACAAAAATACCTCCTGAATAAGGTTTCCTGATGAAAGAAGTTGGCACTCTGACACTAAAATATATTTCATATTAAAAATATATGAAGGAAAATTGGAAGCTCTTATATTGTCTACATAGGCACCATGCTACACGTTCCTCTTGATTATAGATACCATCTTGAAACTTTCTCCTACATTACAGTTCAGTCAGTGCTAGAGACTACTGCTATATTTAAGGCACTTCATTCTGAATGGATATGCTTTATGCCACTTGCTATTCAATTGTAGGCTGCTACTGAGAAACTCCATTCAACAGCCCGCCTCATAACACCATTTGTCATCTGTATAAAACATCTAGGCCTGATAGAGTATATGTAACACTACTGTTATTGCATAGGATTATACAAGTAGATAATGCACTGAAACTAACTTTACAACATTGCTGTTTGTTAAAACATTGTTATCAAGTAACAGTAATTGGCCAATACAGTATTTCTCTCTTTAAAAACCATTCAGCAGGTTTGCTGAAATAAACCCCAATTTAAACGACCATAACGGGCATATTAACGCTATGGTATCATTCTCCAAGGATATTGCTAGTTTTATGTCACTAAAAATAAATATGTAAGTTGTTTCTCTCTAGAAAGCCGGTTTTAGCCTATTTATACTACAGCTTAAATGTGTGGAAAATAGTTCTGAGTGAGACTGTAATATACAAAATATTCACAAAGCTCTCTTTAAACGCAAGACCTTGCATAAAAGTTTTCTTTCATGTGTGTACAAAGAATGCGGAAAACCACCAGTGAGTTGTAAAAATATTGAAAACTTGCCATTTTAAGATGCGTATTCTTACAAATTAATACAAACATATCGAAAAGAACAATGATAATAAAGAATCTGTACAAATCAAATGAACAGTAAAACATAATTTAAAAATAAAAATAGTAAAGCCAATTAGAAATGTGCCCAGTTTGGTTTTCTTATCAAAAGCGAAATTGAAGAGGAAAAAAAAAGAGGAAAACTTTCAGTGCTCCTCAACATTTTACTTTGAGAGGACGTTAATTTCCATTTCAAAATAAAATATATCTTATGAAAAACTGAATCACACTCACTGATGAGGAAAACTGTAACAGAGCACAGAATGAATGAGAACAAGATGAGACCCCATGTTTCAGAGCCTTGGTCTATATCTCCCTTCAATTTCAGTTGCACCTAAGGTATCAGTTACATTTTCTAACCAGACAATACACGTGAAAATGGTTGCATTTTTTTTCTTTTATGGAATATAGTATTTCTTTAAATAGTTTGCAGTATAAAGACTAAATGATGCTAAAAGGGTACTGTATCTTTAAGGCAGTACCAATGAATCAATACATTTACAAAATGGAAAAGTGTTAGTATGGATTTCTTTTTCTTCTTCTCTTCCCCACCCTCCTCCTCTCTCTCTTTCTCTTTTTTTTCGTTGCTTTACATTCTTTCAGTTAAACTTTACATTTCATTTCCAAGGAAGTCACAGGCATGCAAATAGCAAACCAAGTTTCCCCTGAATAAAAATGGACAGCAATTTCTCTGATGCGAAAATCCTCTTGCTCTGAAAGCCAAAATCTGGGGTGAATTCAGTTCACAGATACTGTACACTATCATACAGTACTTTGGAGGCATTTGTAGTTGTAAAATAGAATATACAAGTCTGTTTCACAAAATTCTAAAAATAAAATATATCCTGGGCTATTGATAAAGCATGAAAAAAAATTTTCATATTAAAGGAAAATGATCAAGAAAACCCCTTCAGGTAAATTATTAAATCTGCTAATCAAGAAAGGAAGCAGTCTGTGGGAATGCAGAGCAGGGGGAATTTGCTAGCAAGCGTGCTCGGTTTCTTCCATGCTCATACTGCTCCTTCGGCTGCTGGTTTTGGATGCCCCAGGGGACACCGAGGAAAGAAGTGGATCAGTTATGCCAACAGGAGAAAGAGTATCGTCCATGAGGATGTCTTCCAGTTTGGATCCCATTTTCGTGGGAATGCTATAGGCTTGGCTGCTCTCGGTCCCAGCTCCAAAGTTGTTGTTGAAGGTGATGGTGCCGTCTGTGAGATCCAGGGTCGTTGTACATGTTAGGTCTGCGTGTTGTTGGAGGAGGTCTTGGCTGCAGTTCTCAAGAGCGGGTTCCTGCTTGATGATCCGACTCACCAAATCTGGAGAGCAGAGACCCGTGGATGGAATAAGGGAAAGTCCATGAGCTCGAGCCTGCATTTCAAGTTCCTAAAAGTAAAATAAAAATCAGAAACTTAAAGAGGTGGTGCACAGAGGATTTTAAGACAGTGAAACTACTGTACGATACATGATACTATAATGATGGTTACATGTTGTTATGCATTCGTCCAAACCCAAATGGTGTGCAACGCCAACATTGAACCCTAATGCCAAGTAGGGACTTTGGGTTATAATGATGTCTCACTATAGGTTCATCTAGTGTTGAAATGCCCCACTCTGGTGGGGATATTAATATTGGGGGAGGCTATATACTTGTGGGAGCAGGAGGTATGTGGGAGCAGGAGGTATACTGGAACTCTCCACACCTTCGGCTCAATTTTCCTCTGAACCTAAAATTGCTTTAAAAAGTATTTTTAAAAAATCAGGGACTTCCCTGGTGGCGCAGTGGTTAAGAATCCGCCTGCCAATGCAGGGGACACGGGTTCGATCCCTGGTCCGGGAAGATCTCACATGCTGCGGGGCAACTAAGCCCGTGTGCCACAGCTACTGAGTCTGCGCTCTAGAGCCCGTGAGCCACAACCACTGAGCCCGTGCGCTGCAACTACTGAAGCTCGCGTGCCTACAGCCCATGCTCTGCAACAAGAGAAGCCACCGCAAGGAGCAGCCCGCACACCGCATATAGAGAAAGCCCACACACCGCAACTAGAGAAAGCCTGCACACAGCAACAAGGACCCAACACAGCCAAACATAAATAATAAATTAATTAATTTTAAAAAATCATATATTTGCAAAAAAATAAATTGTTAAAATAAAAATTTTTTGCTCTTTCAAATTAATAAACACCATATTTCTTAAAGTACATAGAGTATCACTGGTAATACAGTAAATGATTTTTAGGTTGTATATGGATTTTATTAGGTATGAAATACAGAGACAGTTTCTCATAGATGTTAATGTTAACAGGGAGGAGAAGTTAAAAAATGTAAAAATAAAATGTCAAAATGTGAGCTGACTGAAGGAAAATAATCAGTAAATAGTACAGGTCTACGCTCCCTACACTGTGCAGAGATATCTACGGGTACTATAATGAACTCCCAGGACACTGGGGATATTTTTAAAGTTTCAAGGGGAATGCACTCTACTGTGAGAATGATCAAACTCAAGACAGTTTTATAGTTTTAGTATCAGATTGTGTTATACCTGTTTCCATCACATCATATCAACACAAAGCCGGGTCTCAGGTAGCTGTTGTGATTTAAAAAAAAGAAAAAAAGAAAAAAACAACTCCTTCATGAAAATCAGTGTGGAATGGGAAATGAGGGTGGCAGTGTCCAATCTGACTCCAAGGTTGGAGAAGCTGTGCAGTGCCTCACAGGCACACATATCTCACTAGTAAGTAATGTGGCTATTTAAAAATAAAATTAAAATGTGATTTTTCTTTCAATTTATATGTTTTATATTTTCAAGTGGCTACTAAGTTGTTAGCACCTAACAAGGAAACGGTAGGTATTTTTTTGGTCTAAGGTGCAATGAAAAAGTTACTAAGATATTAAGGGTGCTGGGAACTAATAAAGATTGAGTAGTAATGGCCAAAGTTATGAAAGTTCCATACAAGTAACTGAAGTTTGGGATGCATCATTTAACCCATCTCATCAAGGCAAAGGGAGTTTTTTTGTTTTTTTTTAATTCCACAAGAAAGTGCTCAATCTGTTCCTACACTTTCTTCATATCCTTCCTATTATGGACTGAATTGTGTCCCCTCCCCAAAATCCTATGTTGAAATCCTAACCTCCAGGACCTCAGAACGTGACTGTACATGGAGATAGTGTCTTTCAAGAGGTGATTAGGTTAAAATGAGATCCTTAGGGTAGGTCCTCATCTAATATCGGTGAGGGGAGATGAGGACGCAGAGATACACATAGGAAAAGCCACAAGAATAGGAAAACACAGGGAAAAGGTAGCCTAGGAGAGAAGCCACAGAAAAACCAACCCTGCCCACACCTTGATCTTGGATTTATAGCCTCCAGAACTGGGAGAAGATAAATCTCTGTTGTGTAAGCTGTCTAGTCTGTGGTATTTGTAATGGCAGCCCTAGGTGCCTAATTCACTTCCTGAGGGTCAGAGACTTGCCCCAGTGCCTCACTTCAAACACCTTCCAAACAAGCTCTTTTCCTTTTCCCTTTCCGAGTATGCCTAGACCACCCCCCTACAATGAACCGTAAAGACCCCAATTGATCCTGAAGAGCAATTTGCTTCTACAAGCCAATACCATCTTCCTATGTTTGCGATACAATAAAAATAACAGAATATACATTTGAAGCAAGTCACCTTGCGTCATGAGAGGGGGAAATGTACTCTCCAACAGGACACAACCTTTCAACCGCTGCCCACAAGCCTAGAAACACACGTTCCTGAAAAGTTGTGTTCAGCCTGTATTAAAGGATGTTTGATCAGCAAGGTCTTCCTCGAGATGCAGTACAAGAGATGGGAGCCTGAGATGTCACACCAGTATATGCATGTTCCTTCACACAGTCTCCAGACACACAAGTCTCCTTGGGCATCATTTCAAAGCCCTGGGCTGCTTAATAAAATTGCAGTCCCAGTGATAGTTAGGCTTCATGCTCTTTATTCTGTGAACATTTTTGCATGTATCACTTAGGGTGAAAATGAAAGGAACCCCTTAGGCCCAAGCTGAACACATGCACAACGGTAAGTCTATGCCACATAATAAGAACAGCGCTCTCACAAGTGTAGTGTCTCTTAAAAGAAAAGAGTTGGATTAAGAGAGGCATCCATCTTACTCTAATCTTTTGTTGTTTAATTTAAAATGTTTACCAGCTGAATAAAGTGTTACTTAGATTGCTAAATAATGTGATAGATCTCACCTAGAGAACTCAGGCTCATTGCACAGCACAGCTTTCCTAATTAATAATGTTTTCCATGATACACAGAAGTTCTAAAGGCTGCTTCACTGACATTGGAAGAAACCCAAGACATCGTCACCATGCAACTTCCAATTCATATTTTTCACGGTATTCATATTTCACACGAATACATACGTTTGAAACCTTAACACAAAACCTAGCCTGTCTTTCAAAACAGTTATTATATTTTATTATTTGTATAAAGAAATGACGCATTAGTACAAGTTGCTTTTATAAATAGGTATATATACTAAGTACAAGAGACTAAAGACCCGTGTCTGATTACTGAAGAGACGGAACATAAAACAAGCAGCAAAAGCCAAAAAAAGAGAAAGCAGGGAAGGGGGATTTTCAAATGACACACAACCTCTATTTCACTACCAAGACTCCAAAAGGCACCCCCTAGAGGAGAACCACCTTCTGCCTCTCTGACCCAGGGCTGAAGATCGCTGCCATGACATGAGAGATGTGACATCTAGAAATGTCAACAGTGATGCGGGGTATTAACAAGCTTGGAAATCAGAAGTAAACTACTCTGTTAAATAAGTTCATCATCGGGGAATAACCACCACCAGGCAGTCTCTGAAGTGCCATATACTCTACACTGCCGCTCCATAATTAGTTGCATAGGAAACCTGAAAAACAACCATTGCTCTATGGCGAAACTGGGTATAAGTGGGTCCATCTACTTAAGAAGAAGATACAACGTCATCGACCCTTACGGGTTGGTTGTGTTCAAAGTCAGCAAGTAAATTAAAATAACCCTAGCCAACTCCTTTAGTCATTAGCAAGGAGCCAGTTTTTCTTTCTCTTCTTCAAGACAGTTCCAGAGGAAGTTGCATCTTTATATTCAGCAGGAAAAGCCAAGTGGTGACGAAGCACCAGGAGCTGATATTACAGGGATTCCCCCAGCTCATGGTTACGTTGGTATGTACACTCCTTAAATTGAATGACAGATGAACTACATGTATAATTAAAATAGTATTTCTCCCACTAAGAGTATGTAAGCTAAAGAGACATATGGTATAACTTCATTATCTGTAACTATTTCTAAAATTTATACCCTGATGATAAGATCTTCTGGGTGTCCCAGGTTCCCTATAAACATGAGCTTTGACCATGGACGGCACCCCACTCAATACTAAGGTATCGTTGTATTTAACAACTATTCTCAATTCTCAAGATTTGCAGTACTTATGCTATGGACTGAAGTCTATGCCCCCCAAGGTTCATATGCTGAAACCTAATTCCCAATGTGATGGTATTTGGAGGTAGGGCTTTGGGAGGCGATTAGGTCACAAGCGGGTCACACTCATCATGAATAGGATGAGTGTCCTTATGAAAAGAGACCCCAGAGAGGTCCCTCACCCCTTTTGCCCTGTGAAGTTGCAGCAAGAAGACAGCTATCTATGAACTAAGAAGCAGGCCCTCATCACACAACAAATCTGCCAGTACCTTGATCATAGATTCCCCAGCCTCCAGAACTGTGAAAAATAAATGTTCGTTGTGTAAGCCACCCAGTCTATGGTGTTTTTGTCACAGGAGCATGAATGGCCAAAGACGTGCTACAGAGTTGCTATGAACACTGAATTAGTGAATGCCGAACCATTGTTCCGGGAGGAAACAGAGGATTAGGGTCCTGCAAGCATCTGCGCATAACATTTCACCAACCGATCAACATGTGACTTTGTTTTATGTGTGTTGCTGTTTGAAGTCACCTTGTTTACTACATATCATTGATTCATTAATATTAAACTCAAGGCCAAAAGGACCACAACTCATGCCTGAATGAAACTTCTCTCCATAAGGCACATCACAGCCTTCCTGTGCTTAGGAAGATGTGAAAGCACTTCAGGGCCATGCTCAGAGGCCACTTTAAACAGCAAATCACCCAAAACACCCACAAAAATGTGAAAAACATGGCACTAAACAGACAGCAAAAAAGGACACTTGTTTACAGTATGAGCTGAAACAAGAAGACAGAGCATCGCCTTGCCCAACCTTAACTAGAAGCAAACGCACCAGCCAAGTCACAGTTGCCAGGCTGCACATGTGTGCAAATGAGCGTGAAAGCGCCACAAGTGTCGATTTGGGGGTTTCAAATAAATTTTTACGAGGAAACAAAATCACAAAGCGGAATCCACAAATAATGAGTACAGACTGTATTAGGATCACATAAATCAACTCCCTCGTGGCTCATTATACTTCTTCTCCCATCTTCAAGTCACTAACATGTAGTCACCTTCACCCTGCACACGCCTGGTACCTGTATTCTGAGTAACAAGTGCCGGTTGGCGTGCTCCAGCTTCTTCTGTCTGTTTTCAAGCTCTTTAGCACGTTGCTGTTCCCGTTGCAACTTCCGGATATAGTCCACAGACGCTTTTAAAATGGTTCCCTTGTTCCAGCGCATGTCTCTGGGATGAAAATGGAAGGAAACAGACTGTTTTAGGATTGAAGGCTCCATGAAAATTCAATATTTAGAGCATTCAGTTTCTAAAGACGAGGTAACCATTAGAAGTTGAGAATCGCTATCATTCATCGAGTGCTGGCAACTCGCTGGACACCGTCCACCCGTAACTTCTATGTTAGCTTCTTTCACCCGGACAGGCACCTGGAGTCACAGGGACGTTGTGCACATGTTGAATCAGAGACGATTCAACTTGTCTTCGGTCCCAGAGCTACATGAAGGTGGAGTCAGGACTTAAATTTAGGTCTGCTGATGACAAAGTCAATACTCTTCAACACTGTATTCAATAGTTACAGATTTCTAGGACTATAAAAGTTAACCCGCTCAGACAGAATAAGCTATGATTAAAAAAGAATTCTGTGAGATCTCACTACTTGATTGTATGCGGCATAAAAATGGCATCCTTGGGTTTTATCATGAATATTCCCATCAATATCAACCTCTCTCCGATCTCCACCTCCTCATCTACAAAACAACAATACCGGGCTTCCCTGGTGGCACAGTGGTTGACAGTCCACCTGCCGATGCAGGGGACATGGGTTTGTGCCCCCGTCCAGGAAGATCAGCGGAGCAGCTGGTCCCGTGAGCCATGGCCGCTGGGCCTGCGCGTCCAGAGCCTGTACTCGGCAACAGGAGAGGCCACAGCAGTGAGAGGCCCGTGTACCGCAAAAAACAAAACAAAACAAAAACAAAAACAAAACAATGATACCATGCTTGTATGAGCAGCCTCATAGGTATGTTGTTAGAATCAAAGGAGGCACTTTATATGAATATGCTGGGAAAAGTTCAGAATGCAGTTCAAACAGTGGAGCAGGCACTGTGTTAAGGACTCAATGTGGTAATTACCATAGCTATCTTTAAACAGCATTTACTGCATGACAGGTACTTTTCAAAGTGCTTTGCAGCTCACTTAATCATAACAACCTTAATCGGTAGGCACTAATATTATCCCCATGTTACAGACTGGAAAACAAAGGCACAGAGAGGTTAAGTAATTTGCCCAAAGTCACACAGCCTGGAAGTGGTACAGCTGGGAAGCCTGGAGAATCTGGTGCCAGACCCCATGCCCTAAACTATTCTTCCTCCTATGTGACTGAGTGCTCAAAACAACTAGACTAGGTAGGAATTATTGGTCCTCCTTCCCCCCCTTTTTTTTAACAGATGAGAAAAATGAAATATGAGAATTCTTCCCCAAGTCAGACATCTAGTAGGGGACTGTTCTGGAATTCAAACCCAGGTAGCCTGAGCTTGGTGCCTTTCAGTTTTTAAACACTATAGCGCGCTACTGTATTCCTATATGAGAACATTAAGAATGCCATTAAAATGTAGGTAAAAGTGAGTTGAAAAGTTTAGAGCACCCCAGAAAACAATTAAGAATAGAATTATAACTAATAGTAATATTTTTATAGTGCTTTAAATTAACCTGAGCTCTTTTATAGAAAATATTCATGATGATAATGACAATGATGAAAACAAAAACAATTTAATGTATGGAAAACCTCCTACCCCACTATCTGTAGCTGCTAAAAGGAGATTGGAAGTATCAGCTGGGACGTGTGAATGGAGGGCCATTAAAACAAGCCACCAAGTAATTGATCCTCATATGGGTTAGATGAAGAACAAAACAGAAGCTCTCCCATGGGATGCTGAATTACAGCCCCCAGAGAATTCCCAGGGGTTGATCCCTGGGGTCTGGGCACCAAAGATGGCAACCCAGGGAGGTGTCCTGAGATACTCAGAGTGAGCACAAAACCAACCCGCTTAATGTTCAGGGCTAAGAAGAAAAGAACAGAAACTTCAGTCGCCAGAGAGAAATAAAATTATAATGAAAGATGCCTTCACTAGGCCAGTAAGGTGAGAGACCACTACTGAAACAGGCAAGCAGCCACTCCGTTTTTAAGAAGAGACTATTCCAACCAGTTTTCTTGGGTTTTACTTCCTTGTGAGACCCAATTAATCAATTATGCTTTGGGGTTTTCAAACTTTTTTTTTTTTTGCAACGAGAGCGACCCTTGTTTTACACAAAAGTGTAAACAGATCCCTGATATATAAGTCAGTAAAAGCAGATCTACTCTAGGGCAGGAGAGGGTATAGGGCCGAGACCATGATCAGCTAGACTATGTCTCTATAGCAGCCCCAAAGTCTGTTCCAGAAACCTGGTATAGGAAAACCCCATACAGACTGCAGTCCATTTCATCTTGAAACAATGCCTACAATTAAAGATTGTTATCAGTTCAGATTATAAACACACAAGTATTCTAATACAACAGAGAAAGAAGATATGCAAATAGAGGCTTTCACTGCAGCCCCATAATTTCATAATATGTTGCTAAAGAGATCCACGTGCTACAGTTTAAAAGAATATGCTAAAAAGTGAAAGCTGATAAAGAATAGGAAAATGGGAATGCAATTTCAACTATCATGCAAGACTGACTATAGGAAATGAAGGTCACAGCCCCTTCGTAGGATGCATTTGTGCTGCAGAACTGAGATTTTGAATGTTTTGAGTTTCAAAACAGCTTTCCTTGAAACCTGGGAAAGCAAAATGTTGATGATGGAGACTGCGCTTGAACATTCACCAAAACCACCTTAGAATGGCCAATGGTTTTATTTTATTTTGTCACAAATTCCCTGACAATAATGTGAATAGCAAATTTAATAAGCCTTGCATGAATAATGCTTGATTTCATCTTTACATTTTATTAGGTAGCTAAAAGGTCATATTCAAAGGCTAATTTCATAGACTGCCTGTGGGAGCCATTAAAATGTATACATCTTCGAGCCCCTTACTTCAAATGGACCAATTTCTAATGGATAAAAATTGTGTATTTGTTGTCCTATTTGCTGACATTGCTGGTAGGAAAATTATCTTTACAACCGTTATCTCTGAAAGAGTGGCATGAGAGACTGAAAGCTGAAATCCAAATTAGCTGACCTGTGCTTAAAAGAGGATTAAAAATTACTCTTTTTCCTAGATTGGTAAAACAAAGGGCATGTAATTTTTGGGAAAAAAAATTGACCTTTTGTCTGCTGAATATTGTTAAACTTGAAATCTCCAATATCAGCTCTCCATGCCTACAGATATTGTATGAGTTTGTTGGCAAACAAATAGCTAACAAATCTTGCTTTATCAGCTACTGAAATCTCTGTCCTGCATGAACCGATAAAACGAATTTTTTTAGTAGTTCGGTGTTTAGTTGCCAAGGATTCTCAGATTTCAGGAAGTCACTTCCTCACATCCAAAGCTGAACAGCTCATGTCCCATAATACTTTTGAACAATTCAGTTCATTTCTCTTGAAATTTCAGATTTCAATTTCAGTTCATTTCTCTCGAAATTTCAGATTTCAAAAGAAAGGCGTAAGAAGTATTCACAAATGGAACAAAGGGAGAGGGAGTACTTCTTTAGTTTTTATAACTGTGTGCTTTTTGCAACATATGAAAAAACATTAAGGTACGAAAAAATATACAATGCAATTGTACTCACGGATCATTTGACTTGGGAATCAAAGTACCTAGTTCCTTAATGCGGTCATTTATGTTAAATCTTCTTCTTCGTTCAACTTCAAGAAAAAAGCACAGGAAAGGGCTATTAGTAATGGTAACATGTACGCATTTAGCATATCTCATTAAAGGCATGTGCATGTTAATTCTGCTGAGTCAGGACAACAGAAACGAATCTGTATTTCCTGGTTATTCTCCTAGTTTTGGTACTGAGGATAAAGCCCTTTAAAAAATGAGCTACCTTTGTATAGAGCTTTATCATTTACGAAGCCCTGAGACTGTAAATTCTCATTTGACTCTAGTAACTCCTGAAATTGGAGTTACCATCCTCAGTTACAAATGACAAAACTACCTTGGTGATATGGGGGACCTGACAAGGACACCCAGCAATAAGTGGAGAACAGCCTGTACTCAGCCCTGATCCTCCAGACCAGGGGCAGCAAGCTTTCTGCAAAGGGCCTGATAGTGAGTGCTCTGTGGGCCAAATAGCAAAATTAAGCATATTATTAGGTACTTACACAGCAAGAGAGAAAACAGATTTCCACAAATTTTGTGCTAACAGAATTCAAAATGTAGTAATATTAACTAGATACAATTTTTGTATCTAGTTTACTAGCAAGAAACATTGGATGCTGAAATTTGGATTTTATATAATTTTCACATATCATAAAATATTATTCTCATTTTGATATTTTAAAGCCATTTAAAAATGTAAAAAACATTCTTAGGCTACAGGTCATACAAAAACCCCTCCTCTAGCCCAGTATTGCCCAAGAGAAATATAATGCAAGTTTCATATGTAATTTTTAGTTTTCTAGTAGTCACATTAAATAAGGAAAAAGAAAGAGGTGTAATTTAATAGTTTTATTAAACTCAATCTATCCAAAATATTATAATTTCTACATGTAAACTATATAAAAATTTATAAATTAGATATTTAATATTCTTTTCTTTGTACTAACTTCTCAGAATCCAGTGTCTATTTTACACTGACAGCATGCCACGATTTGGACTAGTCACATTTCAAGTGCTCAAGAGGCAGACATGTCCAGGGGCGACAGTACTGAATACAATAATCCTAGAAGTCAAGCATCTTTAACTGTACCATGCATCCTAACAGCATTCTTCTTTTATAAATCCAGCTGTATGTTCAACTAAATTATCATCTTCTCACAGGAGGGTGAAACAGTAGGCATATGAGTTAATAAATGTTTTTAATTTACCTAGTCTGACAAATAAATTCCAAATAACTTAAAGTCTAATAAATTGGATTAAAGATATTAATGTTTTACTTTACACATATTAAAACCTAATATATATTTATATTTGACTCACTAATATTGCGCACACTTAGGTAAATAATATTATTCACTACTTTCTCAATATATATTGCATTTTTTCTTAGCTGAATGATTATTTCTATGATTGAATCAGTTATGTATAATACTGTCTTATTATCAGACTTTTATAAAATAGAAACAGTAAGTGATGCTAAATGGCTCTGAAGAAGAAATTTTTGGACCTCCGATCTTCTAGCTAACTTCCCCCAAACTCTGAAGTATGCCATGTTTTCTTACTTTTTCCAAGCATATAATAATCATAAAAATACAAACAATACTGAAACACATGAAATGAAATAAAAATCCCCGATGATCCAGATACCACCACTGCAAAATCTGTTATATATCCTTTGTGATTATTTTTATGTTCTAAGAATAAACACACACGTGGCCTAGATGTGTGCCCAGGACACAGTTCTTAGGACTCTACTCGGTCTACATTCACTTCTGGGTGACCCCATTTAGTCTCATGCTTTTAAATACCACATATACACTGATGACTCCCATACTTGTATTTGCAGCCCAGTCATCTCCCTGGAACTCCAGGCTCGTAAGTCTGACTACTAGATGTCTCCCTATGGAGGTCCAACAGGCAGCCCCAGCATTGCAAACTTGAGCTCCTGGTCTTCCCCACTCAAATAGCTCCACCGGGCTTCCCTGGTGGCGCAGTGGTTGAGAGTCCGCCTGCCCATGCAGGGGACACGGGTTCGTGCCCCGGTCCGGGAAGATCCCACATGCCGCGGAGCTGCTGGGCCCGTGAGCCACGGCCGCTGAGCCTGCGCGTCCGGAGCCTGTGCTCCGCAACGGGAAAGGCCACAACAGTGAGAGGCCTGCGTACCACAAAAAAAAAAAAAAAAGCTCCACCCACGGGCTTTCTCAGTTCACTTACTGTAACTCCATCCTTCCAGTTGCTTAGGCCAGAACCTTGGCATCAATTCTGTACCTCTATTTCTTTTATCAATACATCCCACACTTGATCCATCATCAAAATCTGCTCGCTCTACCTTTGAAATATTGCCAGAACCTGTCCACTTCAAACCTTCACTGCTACCTGAATAGAAGCCACCATCATCTCTTGCCTGGATTATTGCAATCCTCCTGAGTGGTACCTCTGCTTCACCCATCCCATCACTACCTACCCCCGTTAGTCTAACTACAACACAGAAGCTGTTAAAACATAAGTCAGAGCCTGTCAATCTCTTGCTGAAAACCCTCCTATCGCTTCCCCTCTCACCCAGACAAAAACCCAGTCCTCAAGGCGTCCTCCAAGGATCTGGGGGCTCCCACCTCTCTGACCTCATTTCTACTCATCTCCCACTGTGACCACACTTTCTACGGTGACTCCCCTGTGCTCCCCCCACCCTCAGCCTTATGGGCCTTGCTCTTCCTCAACCAAGCCAGACACACTCCCCACTTTAGGACCTTCTACTGCTGTTCCACCTGCCTGGAACACTCTTCCCGCAGATACGTGAATGGGTCTGCCCTCACCTCCCTCAAGTGAGGTGACTCAAATTTACCCATGAGCCTTCCCTGACTGCCTGTTTAGGAGTGAACCACCACTTCCCATCCTGACCCCCTTGTCTGCATTATGTCTCCTCAAAGAACTTTCTGCCACCTAACATCTACATACTTCTTTCTTCCATTCATTTATAGAGCTCTATACCATCTAATATCTGCATACTTTTGTTTGTTTATTTATTTGTATGTTTATTCATTGAGGCATTCCGAGTGCCTATATGAGCCTAGCACACAGTAGGCCCCCAACAACTATGTATTGAATAAAGAATGACATTGTTAAAGCAGAATTACACTAAAAACCATTCTGCATCTATCTTTTCTCACTCAGCAGTATATTATTGACACCTTTCATCGTCAACATTTGTATGTACTGCATTTTATTTTTAATTCAGTGCCTACCCTCCCCAATTATAAAAGTGATATGAGCTTGCAAAAATTTGCAAAACATGCAAATGTGTATACAGAAAAAAGTGAAAGCAAACTCTTTACACCATCCAACATTTTTTGCCTGAGGAAACTGTCAATGATAAGGCTGACTCCTAGATCTTCTTACACACACACACACACACACACACACACACACACACACGCACCCATATAGTGTTTTCTTTTTTACATAATTGGACCCTATACATATTATTCTGCAGTTTGCTCTCTTCACTCAGTAATACATTGTAGACAAGTAAAACAGATCAACCCCATTCTTCTTAAGAGGCACTGAGTGTCCCTCATAAGGATGTACCATAATTTATGTACAAATCCTCTACTGATGAATATTTAGACTATTTCCAATTTCTCCCTCTTTTTCAAAGGTATAATGACTATTTTTGCCAATGCTTGCGTGTACTTTTTACTCCTATCACAGTACTTATCCTATGCTGTAAAAACCATCTGCGTGTATCTGACCGCTCATCTATTCTGTCTGCCCATGACTCTAATGTAAGCTCCTCAGGGTGGGAGACCTGTCTGTCTGGTTCACTTCTGTAGAAAAGTGCCTTGTACATAATGGGGCTCAAAAAGTAGCTATGAGTGAATAAATGAATGCATTCTTTTGCCCATTTTGGGAAGGACTCTTACAAGATAAATTCCTAGAAGAGGAAAAGCTATGCCAATGGGCAATTGAAACTTGAGTATTAATTTCCAACAGTTCAATGAGATCTTAAGGTTGTTTTATAGCCCTCAGAGTTGATCATATTTACACTTTACTGACAACCCTGAACTTGAGAGTTTAGGTGACTAAGTAAAGGCGGATCATGTTTTTCACAACATCCAACTTAATTTCCACATTTCAGTTAGGAGAAATTATCATCTCATTTCTAAGGTATTTTAAAAGAAGAAGTATCTTACAGTAAAATTACTTTGAAGCCAGAGGCGGCTTAGAAATATTAGTTGAAATCTCTTGGTTAAAAGATGAGGAAAGCTTCTTCTAAGTGAAACAGGAACTGGGAAGGGCAGGATCTATTGAAAGAAGAAACACACACACAACCTCCTTCCCCCAAGCACCTAGTGATTCCATTTCTTAGCATTTAATCTGGAGAAACAAACTCCCCTGTACACAGAGAGGCATGTCTGCAAATGTTCACTGTGACACTGTTTATAATAGGGAGAAACTAGAAACAACATAAACACTTAGCAGTGGGAGGATTACGAAATATCACAAGTTACACTGGGGAATACTATGCAACAGCTTTTTAAAAGTAGATAGATCTAGATGAATAACAGCAGAAGGTCTTCAGGACATACTGGTGACGAAAGAAGCAGGCAGTAACAGATACAGACAATGCGATACTGTCTGTGTTAAATCATACACAAAACCATTCTATTATAATCTCTGCATGCAAGTGTAAGGGTGTATGTTCTTAAATACTTGGAAAGAGGTTGGAAAGACAAACAGCAAATTGAAAAAAAACCCAACAATGATTATTTTTAGGAATCAGAGAACTCTGGCCTTATTCTATCATTTTTATAAGGACAAAGTATTTATACACAACTTATATCCTTAAAAATCAGTTTAAGAAAAAGAGGATGGAGGCAAGAGATGAGAAATTCATACACACACAAACTATTTTCTACTTCCAAGCCCAATCCCTTTTTTATTTTCAGCCTCTTTCACTTGTTTATGAAACAAAAAATCTTAACTTTTCATAGGAAAAAGCTTAAGGATGTGACCAAGAGTAAATTAAGCACGTAAAAAAAAATAATTTTAAATGTTAGAAAACCTCTTTTTTATGTCACAGGTAAAGTCAGAAATTTAGGAGGCTTCCTCATGTCACCCAATGACTCCCCTCCAGATGTTTAATTTTTTTCTTTTAAATCTCACTGGAGAAGGTGATCCCATAATCCCCTTTTTTAAATAAGTTCCAGGGTGAGCAACTTATATTTGGGTAGGTGGGGATCAAGACTCCCTCTTACCAAAAAAAAAAACCCCCGAAAAAACAAAACAACAAACTCCTCAAGATACTGAAAACGTGTGTGTGTGTGTGATTCAACTTGATCTGAGATTAAAATACAGGGAAAATTATATACTTTGGTCTCTCCAGAAAACAATTTTCCTCCATAAAATGTACCTTCAACAGGTGAAACCAATTTTCCTCCAAGATGTCTGGAAATTTTTTGATATAACGGGAAACATGGACTCCAATATAATGAACATAAAACCAACTTACTCAAGTTGTGATTGTCCTTTTTTTGTCTCTCTTTGGCCAATGCTCTTGCTTCAGACTCTGTGGGAAAAATATGCGCTGTGCATGTGAATGAAGTCATTAGAAATTAGAATTGTTCAAGGCACACCATAGTGTAAACTACAAAACACCTATTTCTAAAGCAATGGACACTTATATGACTTGAATAAAAATAGGGTTTTAAAATTTGACTTTTAAAAGGCTTGCATTTTTTTCCAAAAGCAACATACATCAAATAAATGCAAAAACTCAGCTTCTACAGAATGGCAAAAGACCTGTAACAAAGATGTCTGACAGGCTATAAACATACACGTACAAATAAGAAAAAAATAAATACTAAAACTATGGGAATTTGCTGTTCATAGTGTATTATCAGGAGTCAAATTTTCTTTTCAGGCAATCGATCTTTTCAGTCTTTCTTTGATATGTTACGAAGGTATGAAAACTAAGCCGAGAGGCTTCCAAATTGGATCTCTAACTGATTAATGGAAATGAACTCATTATTTAAGAACTTGGAGCCGGGTTCTGTCAGAACCTGCTAGAATGAAATGATTCAATGACTCTTAGGGGCAACTATGTACTAGTCTGAGTTTATAAAAACAAAAATAGGCATAGGGTACAGAGGCATTTAGTGGCAACTCCATTTGGAAAAGTCTATTTGCAGAGCAACTCTGGTGAGATCTCTGTGATAAGGGATTACTTTCCCCCTTACAGAGAGCAAAATAAAACAAGAAAAAAAATGTTATTTCACTAATCCCGGGATTCAGGAACCTCTGTTATTTCCTTTTCAGAAGTGATATCCAAAAACGTCACACTATCATTTCAGAACTTTATTTCAAAATAGAAATCTTTTCAGCATTACTTATAGCATATATTTATTATATGGCTATTATTATATGTATTTATATATATAGATAGATACATAAATAAATAATTCAGAAGCTGAATTATTTCAGTTAGGAAGATCAATCCAAATCATTTCCTTTTTTTTTTTTTAACCTCTCACATAGAAGCATGACAGGCAGCTTTTATTCACACACCCTCTACTTCAGTATCCTAACTTTTTTCTTGTTTTCTTTTTGCCCACCCCACCCTGTGGTTCTCTGCCTGTCACCCTCAATCCAGCAACTGTGGACCAACTCTGGTCAAGGCAACCAGTGAACGCCTCTGCCATCTAGTGGCAGCAACCACATCCTTCCCACTGAGGCTGGCCTCTTGGCCTTGGGGAGGAGGGTTCTCTTCCAATTTGGGCATTCCCCTGCAGCCTTAGGGTATTCTTTAGTTTCTTCCTCTCTTAGTAGCTGCTTGCCTGTACATGACTGATAATTATTTTAAAGCTTCCCTGTTCCAATCCCTGTGTGGTTTCTGCTTCCTGACTGGACCCTAATTCAGGTGGGAAAACTAGACTTCATAAAGATAATGTTTTTTCCTCTTAGGTCAGATTTGCTGACTCCCAAGCCTATTCTGTTTTGTCTACATTAGGCTACCTACCAAACTATTAGTGGTCTGAACCTCATTTCCTGTTCCTTTTCTCCTTTTCTTGCCATTTTACCCTTGTCCAGTCTGTACTGGTCATTTTCTAAGATATCAGTGACTCTAGAAGTATATTGTCTGTTATATCTGCCTTTTTAAAAAATTTAATAAATGTATATCCCTTTCACCCATTTCCTCCTCCTACCCCCAGCTTCTGTTGTTTTCTTTTCTTTTTGAAGAAACAATCATATACATAATTCAAAACTCTACTTTGCACTCAGGAACTTTACACATGTCACTCTAACCATATTTTACCATTATTTAATACAGATTTCATTTAGCTATCTTTTCTAAGACTTCATTGTACTTTTCCTTCCTGTACAGTATCTACTTGTTTGTTGGCTTTTGATGGTTTTTATGCATTAATTAATCATCTTTTTTTAAACCAAATCAATGATTTTTTTTAAAAAATTCTTTCTTCTGCCACGATTTTCTGAAGTTTTTTTTTTTTTCAAGACACCCTTGAACAGAAGAGGAATTTTCTGCACCAAATCTATATTCCACAGTCTCAGTCTATTCACCCAATCCTGTAGGATGCAAGGATCAAATAACAAAAAGGGGGATGAGGTGAAGGCCATAAAACCCAGCATGTTGGAATACCAGTTCTAATACAGTTTCATCATGTTTTAATGGCCAAATGCCTTCCCTAAAGTGTTAAACAAAAATGGAGAAATAGGTACTTTCACACTTGCCTCAAGAACAAATGATACCCATTGCTCCACTTGATGATTTATTTTTTCACTCCGTGTAAAAACTCTTTTGCACATGATACAGCAAAAATAACAGGAGGCATCTGAAGATGTAAGAAATATATTCTTACCCGATCCCAACTGTGGGCTTGAATGTGTGTCAAAGGAAAATTCAGACCAGGGTTCTCAAACTCAAAGGTTTCTAGGGGCCGAGCAACTAAGGAAAACACCAGATGGGGAGAGACATCTCATAACTGAAAGTGCTGCCTGCTGCCCTCACCCCAAAAGGGACAGCAGCCATAGACACAATAATGGGTGTCATGGAGTTACAGCAGCCTGATTCCCAGTATCTCAAGAAATACTGGAAACAAAGATTTTCAAAGATACATCCTCTATCTTAAAATATGGCTCAATGTTTTAACCACTGCATAGACCTAAAAAAGTATGTCTGCGAGTTGGAAATACTTCTGGAGGTCACTATTTGGATAACTTTGCTTACCAGAAAATTAACAGGAAATCTCTAGTAAGAGATTTTGCTGGGTATTTACCTGAGAGCTCCCTTTTTATGTTGGGAAGGTTGGCTGGGCAGGAGTTGCTGATGGTGAGGCCCGGTGGTGGCAGGCCTTGATTCCCATAAAGGTCAATCAAGTTTCCAGAGACAGGTAACTAGAGAGAGAGAAAGAGTAACGGAAATGAATTGTTGAACGATTCCTAAGTTATTCAGCTAAAACCCATATCCTATTCCAGACTTTATTTAAAAGAAATGATTTGATGTAAAAAGATATTTTTTAACATAGGAAAAGATGAGATGTTTACCTTTTCATTCATTCACAGATATATGGTCTCCTTAGGGGGTTCCCCTTAGTGACAGGAAAGGAGGCAGAATCTCACGCCCATAAGATCACTCTGCTACCCAGCTTATAGGTTTATTTTGAGCATGGAGACAAAGGATAACGTGCGAACTCATTATTTAGCACATGTAGTAGCTTATAGAAGACACCCAGTAAATATTGTCTATTATTATAGGTAGGGTTATATGTGGCATGGCTTTGTTACCAAATCACGTTTTTCATCAAAGTCAACTTTTTTCCTTCCTTCTCTTCCTCTCTCCCTTATTTCTTTCTCTCTCTTTATAAGGAAAAGCAATTAACAGTGTTTTCTTATTTGAAAAGAAATGGTTTCCTTACTGCTAAAAAGCTATTTTCCTTGAAACTGAAATCTTTCACAAAGCCACAAGAGGGAGCCCACTGGCTTTCATAAAAGAACAAAACTTTACGTTTGAAAAAAAAAAAAGACTGAAAGAAATATTTAGCTTTCCTAAACTATCTTCTGAGTGTTTGTCTCTTGTTCTGAATTGAATATTTTCAAGTAATGAACCCGTTTTTTTCCCAACGAGTTCCCTTTGCAACATATGCATTTTCCTGTAACTAGTTCACCGTCATGAGTTTGATGCACCCGTTTTTGTAGATGAAAGAGATCCAAGACATTTCCTCTTGCCACTCCCTGAAATAAAGTTCTAAATATTAATTGTTGGGAAATAGGTGGCTTCACTATTTCCACGGCAGACACTTCCCATTTCCAGCTTAACTTAAATAATTTCTGTAACTATTATTACCAGGTGAGATTTTATGTCATTCAGCCCTTCCCTTACTTGATTATACACTCTGAATCTGAGAAAAGTAAATTTAGATAACATTTAAGTATGATTAAACTGTTTAGTAATCAAGAGGTACCTGGTAAAGGCTGTACCACAATACAACACATTTCACTCTTTCAAATAACCACTAACATACAGATGAAATTGTGTAGAATCAAATGTGTTTCCCCTCATGGGTAGCCATCAGCCATTGTATTCCTACCATGGCTTCTAAATAAATACTCTATGAACTTAAACTCCTAGCTAGAGAGATGGGGGCGGGCTGTGCACAGAATAAGATATTTTCCAACACGTTAATATGACATTTGCTCTGATATAACTGGGGTTGGGGGCAGGTAGCACAGACAGATCAGCAGGGCACATCTCTCTTCTCCACTCAGTCTTTTGCTCCTTTGTGAAGACAGCATCTAAATCATGTACATAAAATGGATTACACATATCTTACTATACATATGCATATGAACAATGCATTGTGATAATGTAAAATGCCCTTGAACCACATTTCAAGGGCATCTAGCTAAGGAACTGATAAAAAAAAAAGTGACTTTGATTATTAGCTGTCATTTCACTTAGTGGTTTTATACGAAATAGGTCACCTTCTCAGGGTCAGCCTTGCCCTGTGTGTGTTCAGTTTTATTCTTGTCCAACTTAACACAGCAAAGTGAAAGGTGCTCAAATGTCTCAGTACAGCACTGTACAGTCAGAGAGTCAAAACTTACAAAGCTGGTATGACATCTGGTAACCCTTCTAGATTCCAAAGCTTCATCCTCCTATCCTGGAATTTTAGATTTGGGAAGAACTACCAGGTATTAATAAACCAAGAATGTGACTTCAGATTCAATGCCACAAGCTAAAAACAATTGTTTCCATAGCTCGAGAAATATAGATCATATGTATTATGCTTCATATGCAAATTGTATGCAAAGCATGTAATTGTGTTATTACGATAATTTGTTAGAGATAAACAATAGGCAAGTGATAAATGCAACTAGCTTTTTAAAAAAAAACCCTCTAAGTCATCACTGGATCTATATTGAACATATATCTTCTATTATAAGCTCCTCCAGGACAAGAATATATTTTCTAACCACAATGTAAAGGAAGATGTTATATGTACATATATTTAATAAATGCAGACTCACAGAAAAAGAGGGTGAAAAACTCAAAAACTAGGAATAAGACAGAGACAAAGACACAAGGGGCAGGATGGAAACAGGAAGAGAGAGACACAAACCCAAGAGGGGGAGAGAGATGGATGGACAAGTGGGGTGCAAGTGGGGGAAACCCAGAAAGGAATGGATTGGGAAGGGGTTAAAAACTGCAGAGAAGATTGCCTGGACTGACAGCAGTGCTGACCAAAAAGAGAGATGAATTAAAATCTCTATAACAAGACGCGTTATCGGGCACTCCACTGAGGTCAAACCTCATTACTTCCAGTTGAAAAAACAGCTGATAACCCTCTGGAGAGCTCTCTAAAAGATTTCCCGCTTCGGCTGCTTTTCCAATACTTGCTGGTTAGGAGTGGGCAGCGGAGAGTCTGCTGGAATATTTTGCTGGGGAAAATTTAATTTTGTGGGCGCCTACTCTGAGCCAGGCACAGGAGCAGAAAGGCACTTTGTGTAGCTTATCTTGCTGACTCTACAAAAAGGAAAGTCTCGCTGTGTCTGAGTGGAGGTTTTTGATAGGAGGTTCACAATGCATGTTAATTGTAGTATTTGGGGGGCAGGATCAACCTGCTGATGATAACCAATTAGAAACCGCACTTTTCAATTAATCTCCAACTAAACCTGAGCAAATAAAAGCCCAGGTGCTCATTAACCAAGTGTGGATACTCAAATTTAGGAATTCACAGTACAGTCATTTACCGCCTGGGCTTAGGAGTCAGAGACCCGGGTTAGAACCTGCCTGTCATTGACCTGCTACATGATATTAACCTCTCTGAAGTGAGACGTCCCTCTTTGAAAAGTGGCAATCATATCACCCATCTCAGAGGGTTTTGTAAAATGTAAACGAGATAAAAGTAGGTGAAACAGGGCTTCCCTGGTGGCGCAGTGGTTGAGAGTCCACCTGCCGATGCAGGGGACATGGGTTCGTGCCCCGGTCCGGGAAGATCCTACATGCCGTGGAGCGGCTGGGCCCGTGAGCCATGGCCGCTGAGCCTGCGCGTCCGGAGCCTGTGCTCCGCAACGGGAGAGGCCACAACAGTGAGAGACCCAAAAAAAAAAAAAAAAAAAAAAGTAGATGAAACAGAGTACCTGCTTGTTAAGTGACTGACAAACTGCTATGTGTAGTAATATAGGTTTCTGGAAAGTACCGTATACCCAGTCTACAGTTTTTGGACAGTCAAGCTAATTTTCACTTTGATCAACAAAACTGTCTGCCATGTTAACTGCCAAGCATCCCGTTGACCACTGCACCAATTTATTGGACCGCAATGCAGATCTAAGCACAGAAATAAGGGGATCTGCAGAGCTAAAGTGACCACTCACTACCCTAAATCTTCTTCATTGGGGATGATTTTGCCCCTTTCCCCAGGGGACATTTGTCAACATCTAGAGACACTTTGGGTTGTCACAGTGGGATGGCAAGGTGCGAATGACATCCAGTGGGTAGAAGGCAGGGATTCTGCTAAACATCCTACAATGGACAGGACAGTCTCCATAACAAAGAATTATCCATCTCAAATGTCAATAGTACCAAGGTTTGAAAGACTCTGCTGTAAATGATGGCTTATGCTCTTTGTATTAATGACTGTGACTTGTTGAAGCCACTCAGAGGAAGGCTGATTAAAATAATATGGCTTTCTAATTAGAAATGAGTCTCCTAGCCATGCAAATTTAAGAAATGATTCTGTGGTTCCCCGTCTGAATTAGAAAAATCCCCTCATAAACACGGTTAACATCAAAATTAGGTCAAAATAACACCTTTGGAGCTAAGGAAGAGGAAGAGGCATCTTCTGTTAACATGGATATATTGTGTCTTTGCTGGGTTTTTATCTAGCACATTAACTTGATGGACAAGATTTCACTTCCAGTGCACAAGCTACACAATGGACAGATGAAAGCCGCAACCTAATTAGGACAAATAAAGAGAAGGTAGACACACGTGAGTATGTGCCCTAAACTTGGTCTGAATCAAGTTCTTCAGTGCTCTACCAAAATGAATATTTTTCCAAGTAAATGATAATTGTAAAATGTTATTATTTTTTCTCTCTGGATGGTCCCCTTCTCTGAATATCAATTGAGTACTGTTAGCACAAGTAAACTGGGACTTTTATTCTTTGTTTGTGATGGTACAAGAGAGCCCTTGTGCTCTCAGAATAGTTATTTCTAGACTCCAATTCCCTTAGGATAGTTTCCTCTCTAAGTGTTCCTTCCACTTTATTTTTTAAAGTAGTTTACTTGAAATAGACCATTTCAAAGAATCAAATAAAAGGAAAAATGCCCAATGTAAAGGACATTCAGTTTAAACTTCCCTGTGGGGAAAAAAAAATTAAAACATTAGTAAGTTGTAGTGGCTTTGTTATTTAATTTTGACAATTAAAACCCAAATTTATCATGAACAAGAGCTAGTAACTAACATTCAGTGACAGCATGTCAGGCAAGACTGTCCTAAATGTTTTTTTGTAGATTAACTCTTATAATTTTCACATGGATTCTATTGTTTTAGATGCTACTATCGTCCCCATTTTCCAGAGAAGGAAAGTGAGGCAGGGAAGACAAATAACTCACTCCAGAGTATGTACTGAACTCAGATGTCTGGCTCAGAGTCTGTGTTCCAAACCTCTATGTTACAGTCTTTCCGCCCGTAGTAAAATGCTAAAATAGTTTGTTGTGGGAAAGCTCTGGTGCGGGGGAACACAGAAGAGAAATGCATGCTGGGACAAAGTCAGTGACTCCTGAGCGAGGCTGCAGGTTACTCCTCTCCTGACTGGGAATTAATTAAAGTCTACCTGGGGGTTCGTTCCTATCTGGGAACTCCCCTGAGATGGCCTCTCTGCTTCTGAATTATCCTTCTCCATTCAAGGTCTAAAGTGGTCTCCTCTTCTAAACTTGTAAGCCCAATGAGACCAGGAAGGAGACCTGAGTCATTTGCATCCACAGCACCTTACCCAGCACTGGTCACATATGAGGTCTTTAATAAATTCTAAATCGATCTTAAAATGAGTTCAGGAGCAATCGGATAATGAGAGACTAGGATGTCTACTCTAATGTAGACTGACCGAGGAGATGTGGGTTATCAGCCTAAAGGTCACATCTCCAGAAGGGTTGTCACAAGGACGAGTTCTCCATGAGGCAAACTGGGACCCACATGTGGAATTCACAGAGAGACCCACTATGAGAAATATTTCCATTATCGAGTATGATATTATTCTAACGTAGAGTTTCACACATTACAGGTGCTGAGTGAATAACACCCAGAAAAAATGCTATCAAAATTATTTGAAACTATAATACATTACATTTAATAATTTAGATATTGTTGAGTACAAGCTATGTTTCCAACGCTAAATGCTGTACACACTTTATGAGATGACCATGTGAGGTAGAAACAGTGATCAGTCCCATTTTACAGACGGGGAAATGGAGGGCTTTAAGAAGCAAAGTAATGTGCCAGGTCAGACAGTAAATGGCAGACTCAGGATTTGAATCCAGGTCTGATCATAAATCTTCAACTCCCAACCATTGTGCTTTACTGCTTCACTTGTAAGTAGGTGCATATTTTCCACTGGAGGCTTTTAAGAAGCCAAATGCCTGATATTTTGGTGGGGAATACAAAGGATATGCAAGAGGAGGTTAACGCATTGAGTACTAGGTTGGATCAGGTGACACCCAAGGTCCTCACCTTTGGGGAAAAATTTAAAAAGGAATAATTTTTAAAAATCATGCCAATTCTACAGTCCTCTTGAGTGTGCTCAGGTATCCACTTGATGCCACTGGAAAAACGACCACCCTCATCAGCAAAGTTCTTTTGAGACAAGTGCAGTCTGCCTCACGGGATGCGCAAAAGTTGGAAGCAAGAGGGTTCCACAGAAGCCCACCAAGGGCTCAAAGAAGTTGGGAAGAGTTTGGCACGGAAACATTTGTCAGAAAGAATATTTAGCTCTTTCAAAATGAGGGGGTGGGTTTAAATGGACAGTAAATTGACAAAACTAAGGATCCCAGAAGAAGATTAGAGGTTTCGAGGGGAGTCATCCTTAACCCTCAAGACTTCAAGTAAGTGACTTAAAGGACTGGATCAAGATAGATAAGAACACTTAACTATAAAAAATTGGTTTTCTAGGGATTTCAGTATAAATAAGTAAGAGCTACCACATTCCCTTCCCAAGGAAATTTACTATTGGAATTTAGTCTTTAAAACTTTTTTGTGTGTATGTGGGGTAAAAAACATATGACCTGAAATTTCCCATCTTAACTATTTTTATTGGGTTGGCCAAAATGTTCGTTTGGGTTTTCTGGGAAAACCCGAACAAACTTTTTGGCCAATCCAATACGTGTACAGTTCAATTGTGTTAGGTATGTTCACATTGTTGGGCAACACATCTCCAGAACTTTTTCATCTTGCAAATCTGAATCTCTATACCCATTAATAACAACTCCCTTTTACCCCCTTACCATCAAGGAAGTTAGTCTTTTAAAAACTAATTACTAAAGAATATGATAGTCTCATGGCATTGCTCGTATAGAAAACAGAAAAGGATGGGACTAGGCCTTCAAAGATGTACCGAGGAGTCCTGGCTCTGACACATCCGAGATGTGTAATCTAGGGCAACACAAGCTAACTTTTCCTAACCCTAAAATGGAGGGCAATGACCCAAGGAATTCCTGCAAGGACCAAATAAGACAAAAATGGAAGGAGTGAAAGAAAATGAACTCTACAAGCAAGGCTCCAAACTGCAGAGAGGAATAAGTGACAGAGAAGAGCAAATATGACCCCTGATTAATTAACTAAAATTGGAATAAATCTGCTGTTGAAGAAGGGTAACTTGAATGTCACTCTATCACCTGTGAATAATAAGGGATCTCCTTTAAAAAGTGCATTAACTTTTCAGGCCAACTAGAAAACCACTGTAAATAACACAGTGCAGAGTATTTCCCTTGGCAGCAGTGTCCTAAGTTGGGCATCACATGTCAAAGGCAACTGGAAGATCTAACGTGCTACTGAAAGTGGACTTGGACTCCAGGGAATGCAGAGCTTCATCATGGGGTTACTGATAAACTCATGAGAAATTCTTAATTTCTGATGTCTAAGTCATTTATTTGCGATCCTGAGATACTTCTCTGCCTCATCATCAATACATTTCTCAGTGAATCACTTGCAAAGATAAACTGAAAATTCAGGAGAAGGGAGAAAACACTGGAAATAATGTCACAAGATTTTCTTTTAGAAAAAAAGATCACCGATACCGTATTTGCCATTTGCAAGGCGGGATCCATCAGGCCCAGGATTTCTTCATTATAACTTGATTCTAGGCTAATGATGTCATCGATTACATCATCCATCTGAAGGAAAAAGGCAATGGAAAACAGACAGATATAAGCAAAAACTGTGC
Source organism: Neophocaena asiaeorientalis asiaeorientalis (assembly GCF_003031525.2). Taxonomy (NCBI): domain Eukaryota; kingdom Metazoa; phylum Chordata; class Mammalia; order Artiodactyla; family Phocoenidae; genus Neophocaena; species Neophocaena asiaeorientalis. The sequence goes on from NW_020173397.1 coordinate 11,043,092, forward strand.
AAAGCAACCCAAAAAGAAATCCATGGTCTTTCCTGACCCAAAGCAATAACATTCTTTAGTTAGATTCTAAAAGGTAACTGTCCTCTTCCTCCCCAAATAAGAATATTATTGAAGACCATTAACACTAATGGGTGATGAGGATGACATACGCAACCAGCACTTAGTGAGTGATTACTAGGTGCCAGACACTGGGCGCAGGACTTTTTATGGGCTAGGTGATTTGTCCTGACAATAACCCTACCAGGGTAGGTGCTATTATTATAGCAATTTTCCAGGTGAGATATATGAGAAGCAACTTGCCCAAAGTCACACTTCAGAGAAGGGTTAGAGCCACAGTTTGAACCATGCTCTGAACTTTTATGCAAAACTGCCTGCCTTAAACAAGAAAGATGAACCAGGAAATTTCATCTTGAATGACAGCTGCCTTTTCCTTTTCTCCTCTAAAGACTATGCCCTGTACCTTTCCCACACCCTCCTTGGAATAAAAAACCACAGATGGCAATTCAGCCCTTTGCTCCCACAGGGGTGTGTGGGGCACTGTGGCTCCCAGGCCACTGGGTATCCCTGCACTAATCTTACAAGGACTTGTAAAATAAGTTTCTCCTCGTACAGCTGCCAGCGTGCTTGGCACTCCCAGAGGAGTACACCAGGACGAGGTTATCATTACAGTCGTGGAGCTGACATTCCCTCTAGATCAATTTTATTCCTGTAGTACCAAAACATTAGTTATGATAATAAACAACAGTGATTACATGTGCATTGCAGCAGTTGCAAAGACAAGTCTGTGGAAACATTTCTTCGCAAACACCTTATATATTTGAGCTACTTGGTGTGCATGTGCACACACGCTTGGGTCTTAATCGTCCTTCACAAGTACACAATGAAATCTCAGAACTCAGAGGGATGCTCCTTTGTGTCTCTTTGCCATTTTCTAATTAAAGAAGACGGGCTCCAACATCATGGGGCTTGCCGGAATCCTGGTTCTCCCACTTTCTGGATTGGGGTAACACCCTTAATCTTTAAGAGCCTCAGTGTCCCAATCTGTACAATGGGGGTAATAATACTCATGGCCTTATTGGATTCTTGTGAGATTTCAGGACAAACCATATAAAGTGCTCACAGTGCCAAGAATACAGTAAACATTCAAAAAATGAGTGGCATTAAGTGACCCCTGAGAATAATTGGAGGTCAGTTTTGAATAACTGTCAGCACACTGTTTCCTTTCCAGGTACACCAGTTGTACCTGTTTCGTTTGCTTGTTTTTAAGAGATGATTTTCTAAATGAGTTGGTAAACTGGAAAATGGGCCAGAAGACTTATGAGCAACCTTTCTTCGTAAATTTTTTATTTTATTTTTAGGGAAATGAACTTAGTGGGCTTGCTATGAGAGAATTTTTTCTCTTATGAAAAGAGTCATACATGTTGATAAAAGGCAGTAGAGAAAAGCAAAAAAAATAAGAATTTTTTTGTTTCTTATTCTTCTTTCTCATATATGTATATACACATTAAAAATACATAAATATATTAATAAATGGGTATAGCATGATTTATATAGCCATTAAGTAGGATGTCATAGAAGAACTTTTCATTATTTGGGAAAATATCCATGATTTATCATTAAATGAATAAAATTTCAAAATATATTTTCCATGAGATTCCATTTTATAAAACAATATATAGATCTCACACACACACACATCTTGGTTTTACAAATATCCTGTCAAAGTTGCTAACCTATAAATTTGTACAGCATATTTTGATGATGCTATCTAAATGAAGTACAGCAGTTTACATTCTATTTTATTAAAATTTATGTATTTTAAGCAGTTTAATGACTTACAGCAACTCAGGGAAAAATGCATTTTAAGTATCATTTCCCTAGTAATTTTTTAATCATGAGACATTATGAAGAAAATAGTTCTGTTCATAGCTTCCTCAATTAAAAAAAAAAAAATCAATGGGGGAAAAAAAAACCCTTAAGTCATCAGGAAAGTGTGATTAGCCACAAATATAGATCCTCATTACAGAGCGTTACATCTTTGGGCTGCTGAGTCATTCAGTACCTGCATGCACGACGCTCGTAAATGCGTGTTCATACTTGGGCATTCGCTCTCCGCCCTGTTTTGTTCTTCAAACTTATAAAATCCCTGCAAAAACACAAGCAAAATCAGCCTATGATCTGGATTTGCAAATGACTTTTCAATGACATATTCACATGAGGCTGATGGAGCGGCAACAAGATGAACTAAGCTTTCTGATAAAGTGTAACCTGACCGAGAAACAAAATAATGAAGGAAGAACTTCTTCCAGCAAATCAGCTTGACAGATGACAAACATGGACAGAGAAGAATAAGATGGTTGGTTTGGGCAAAAGGGAGAAGACTTAGTCCCTCTAGAAATTAAAATCAACCAAACTTCAGAAGAGTCACCTCTGAATCACATGAACATTTCAGAGGACAAAATCCACTAAAATGAAGCTCATCGTCTCATATTTGGAAATAACATATTAAATCACAACCCTCCTGTTAGGTATGCTTCAAATTTTGATGCAATAATTAGCTTGAGGTACATTTGAGTCTTGTCTCCAACCCAGCCTTTACAAAAAGCAGATTTCACCAGCAGTGGCAATTTTATTAGGAAACCGAATTCACCCAGCAAGGAAATCTTTGCTTTTCTGTTAGATTTTCATGTGCTATATTCTTCCAATCCAGCCATGCACACTCTGTGCTTTTTTTTTTTCCTTTCCAACTCAGGGAGCAATAAAAATAACATCCCAGACGTTCACAGCAAGCGGAACTTCTAAACCGCCTGTCCAACACCTTTTCTATTTTTACTCTCCCTTTTCCACCTTTCCCTCTCTCCTTGCATTTTCACTGCTCCGTAAACGGAAAGGAATGGAAGAGAACACTCAGCTAACGAAGCAGAAACGGGGTGGAAGAAAAAGTATCCTCGCGTCTGGGTTCTGCTCTGAGGGGGCCAGGTCCCCTGCCAGGAGCCATAACCCAATAACCCGGGGGTGGTGACAGGGAGAAGAGGCTGGAGGGTGACAGCTAGAATGGGGAATCGGGGACAATGGCCAGCGAAGGTGGCCACGCGGACAGACTGGAGTCCACGGTCAAGTGCGGGAGGGAGATCCAACAGACAGTCATTCAGTGTAAGAAAAAGGAGAGGGGAGGAGACATGAATTACCTCTTTTTCACAGTTGGAGTTAAGTGTAAGCATAGCCATGGGGCTGTTGGGTGCGCTGCTCCCGGGCACTGGTGGCATGACATGATCGCCAGGCTGGTTTGGACATGGCAAGCTCAGGACTTGGTTGGCATGTTTATTTGCTAAAGTGGTAGAAAGGTACTGCTTTACCTGCTGCCTTTGGGCTTGCTGTATGTGGTACTTGGTGGGGTTTTCGAGGTGGGTCTGCACCTGAACATAGCCACGGAGGGAAGAGAAGAGAGCGCTGTTATTGGTGAGTTTCGGACAGCTCTTCTTTCAGGCACAAGCATGAGACGGGCCAGTCCACCAAGAGAATAGATTATTAAGCCCCTGTTAGGTACCAGGCACCGTGCTGATGGATTTTGATACTACTGAAGTTTCAAGGCTAACCCTTAGGATTTGGGGTAGTACTCTGCCCTATTTCCCTGCTAACTGGCGGTCCATCATCTCTTTAAAACCTTGTGCCCTTCTTTTCATGTCTGATGACTAAAAATTTGCCACTATCTGTAGGGCAAAAATTTCCCCAACACACCTGAAAGAGTTTGTTAAGATCAAAACAACAATCTAGAAGAAGGCGCATAACTTGATTCATTTCAGTTTTCCTTGGCAAACAGAACCGCTTTCTGTTTTAAAAAAACACAAAAAACCCTCCTTAAGGAACAACTATAAAGCGGTTGTAGAACGGAAACAGAAACATTCGGATGATTAAATCAACTGGTTGTGGATCAGTTCCTCCCACTTGCATTTGGACATGATTGTTCAACATTTTAATTAAGATCTTAAACTCAACATAAAAAGCAATTCCCCATTAAGCAGTTTCTTTCAAACACATAGCACTTCTATGTATGTGTTTTTGAAGGCATGAATATTAAGCCACCAACATTATTTTTCCCTTCTTTCTTATAGACATTAATAGAGAATAAGAACTCTAAAAAAAAAATCAATGATACTCAATTTAGTCACTTTTTCCTTGATAAACACACTTTAATCTTAGAGCCATGAACAGGAGCTCATGGAGAGAGCACAGCCATGCACCAGGGGAAAAAAAATCCTACTAATATTTACTTTATTCAAAACTGCATTGAATTACTGATTATGGTATCAAACAATAAACAGCATTAAACGGGAAGACATGTACTTATTGAAAACTGTGTCTACTACAATAACATGAAAAGGTGAAACGCTCAATTTATTGATTACATTTCAGAGACTAAATATAAGAATAAAGCTCACCTGATAGTGATTATATTCTAGCATTTCCAGCATAACCACGTTTTAGGTGGCCCCAATCCAACAAATAACGGTAGACTATTCGCTCCCTCTACTTTCTGCAACTCCGATTCGTAGACTGGCATAGAGAAAGTACTATAAACAAGGTATCCCGAGACACCACCGGAAACTTTATCACAGCAGCCCTGCTTATAATAACCTAAGCTAATTAGTTATGCATGTAAAAAAAAAAAGTTCACACAAAGAGCTTTTTTTTGGAAGCCCTACGAGTTTGCTCTTAAATATTGATATCAACCCCCCTGCACCCCACCCAGCTTGACGTCATACTATTTTTTCATAAATATAAAAGAACCTTTTTAAGGGATGAGCTATCAAAGTCAAACTCACTGTCAGATCAAGGCCAATTCACTATTCATCTTTAGTTCCAGTAGTATTAATAGACAATGGTATTTCTCTTTCAGCAATAGGTTAAAAGCTAGATGCCCCCTTTGGAGAACATTGCCTAAAAGCTACACATGAGACTCTTCTAATGGCCGAATAACTCAGCCCTTCCAAATGCAGAAAGAGTGTCTTTTAGTATGGGGGAGTCGCTGATGAACTTTCAAGTTCAACAGCCTCATCTTGCATCCTGGTCTCAATGTGCATCTTATTCTTAACTGGACAGATATATAAATTTCCTACTGACCTTGCATCAGGAAGAGGGGGAGCTATTCTAAATAGAAAAGGAAAAATACATACATACAGAGGCAGTTTTGGATATATATTTATATGGAAAATAAGAAATACACATCTCTCCAATTTAATCCTCAAATTAGGAAGCATAAAAATTTTCACTAAAAAATCTTTTAATATAATTCTTGGGGCCAGAGAAGAATAAGAGTTATCATAGACACAACTGATGCATTTACAGATTTCCTTATTCATTCCACTATTTACTGTTATTATGTGCTAAACACTGTGCAAGGCACAGAATACACACTGTGAGCAAGTAGACGTAATTGCCAGGTTTATGACCCTGAGAGTCTGGGGGGAAGCAAAGGAAGATAAAAGGCAAACAAATATATATCTAAAAATTATGATAACGGTTGATATGCACTACTGAATTGGCGAGATACTTTAAGCACAAGAATTTGAAATTCAATAATTCCATCCAAATGCCCAGGATAATGAAGTCCTTTAGTTGACAACCTCAAATTGTTTCAAATGACTGACCTAACATGCACACAGAGGTTCACAGAGACATTTTAAGTTTCATAAAGGGTCCAGACACGATAATGATGAGGACAATAGACATTTCTAAAATAAACATAAAATGAGGGCAATGGGTGTAATGTGCTTATTTCACGATTACACTTTAAACATAAGGGGCTGCACGTTTAAAAATAAATGTTAATTCACTGGCAGATCCTTATTTTTAATGAATCAGAATTTTAAGCTTCAGTAAGGAAAAAAGCAACTTGTTCTCTATTTGGCATTGTCAGTGAGGTCTTTACTACAACCAGGTTGGGGTAGTCAGAGTGGGATGTATTTTTGCCGTTTTACTGTCAGTGTCTTTTTAAGTAAGTTGAGAACAGATTGGCTATAAACAGTATGGAGAAGACGGAACATACCCAGATGTCTCCACTCCAAACACCTAAAACAGGTAACATAAATGAGGTCATGATCTGTGGTGTGCAATAGGGAGTGGTGAGGCCTGGGGCAAACTAGAGGGTGGATATTTCATCTAAAAGGAAGAGCTAACATAATCTGCAACTGATTGTGGCCATATGGGAAAACTATTCCAGTCTAGCTAGACCTTCCAATTTTTCAATTTAGTTGGCAATCTGAACTTGTTTTTTAAATGAAATCTCCCAGATTACAAAAATGACACCAAATTGTTTGATTTTTCATATTGTAGAAGACAAATCAAACAAATCTGTCGGCTGGACTCAGCCCACAAGCCAGTAGAATGTGGTCTCTGCTCTATAATGCCCACAGGAGAATCTTCCTATCTACATTCCCTGCGGGGGGGGATGGCCTAGGTTTTAAGAAGTTAGTTCCTCTTCTGAGAACTTAGCATCAAATCCAAGCACTCCTGGTGCTTCTCTGACAGGGATATCATGCCTGACAGCACAGTCAACAGAAGAATTAAGAAGTTGAAACCTGGGTTCAAATTCAGACTTTGCAGCTTACTACTTTTATGACCTTCTGCAAGCCATTAACCTTTCCAGGCCTTCATCACATCATGTGCTCAATGGGAATGACAAGAGAACCTGCCTCTTAGAGGTGTTTTCAGTATTAAATGAAATCACACCTCTACCAGGCTTAGCAACCTATCTCAAACAGCAATTCTCAAACTTTCTTTTTTGTCCTAGGACCCTTTTAGACTGTTTTAATTTCTTGTGTTTATGCAGGTTGTATCTATCCATATTTCTCATCTTAGGAATTAAAACTAAGAGATTTTTAAAACATAAGATTATCCACTAGCACATAGTCCACTGGCCATTAGAACAATGACATTTTAACACATCATGTAGCCTCTGTAAAACTCTTCTGTATATAGATATCCCTCAGAATCCATGGGGATGGGTTTCAGGACCCCTTCAGACAGCAAAATCCACAGATGCTCAAGTCCCTAATATGAAATGGCATAGTACTGTATGTGAGAGATGAGCATGAAAAAAGGAAAATAACCTCTCGGTATTATTATGAAAGTAGTTTTGACCTGACAGAACTACAGGAGTCTTGGAGACCCCCAGGGCTCTCTGAGACACTTTGAGAAGCACTGATCTGGAACAGTTAGTACTGTTGCATTATCTCCACCCCATCCTAGCCATGCCACCCCCACCGTGTGGTGGTGGTGTGTGACACAACCTCTGGGTGTGTTGCTTCCCTCATATCCAGAAGATGCTGGAAGGAAGCACTAACTGCCCTAACTTCTCATAACATTATTATGAGGCTCTATACTACAGTCCTCGGAATATTTTCAAAGCCACATAAATATAAGGTTCTGTGTTCAGCCATCCTAAATCATAGCTTTTTAGTGAGTGATTTCCCTTTCATTAATTTTTAAATAGCCAAACAAGCATGCCACTGAAAACATATGTGGTGTTAAATATCTGCATGATTTCCTAATAATTTTTTCATGTTTTTGACCTTGAAACCAACTATACCACAGAATTCGGATACCAAAAGTTGGGTATTGCTGAGCACTAGAAGCCCAGACCACAAAATAAAGCTGGAATACTTCTTACTCTATCAAAATACAGTATTTTATTGACGTAACTTATATTTCACATAAATAAAGTATGTTAGCTATCTGGATCAAGGGCAAAAATCCACTGGCTTTGAAACTTTTCTTCCTTTATTACTACTACTATCTCCTTGCCCTTTTTCCTTTCTTCATTCAGATCCTGAATTGATAGCAAAAGAACTGGAATAAATCACATTCTAATTGTCACAGTTTAGCTTCGCCACTTCCCAGGTGACACTGACAGGTTATTTTCCAGCAGTTTCATTCTAAAGAGATCCTGGAGCACATCAGTGTAAGATGGTGCCTGCCGATACTATCAAATTGGCTGACAAAAGAATTCACTGCAGGAAAAAATATCCCCACCTGATGTTCACTGTCCTTCTATTCCCTCTACTATTTGTAAACCAGAATAAAAATAAAATTAAGCGAGGATTCCCATGATCCTTTTAGTTTAGAATTGATTTTACTTTTTTAACAAGTCAACAAAGTATTTAGATTTCTCATTTTGTGTTTAGAGAGAGAATGTGTTCTTTTGCTCAGTAAGTTGAAGAAATAGTAAAAGGATTATAATTCAATCAATTGTTATCCACTACCACGCCCAAACCACTATTCTTTTCATACTGTTTTTTAAAGGACTATGTACAGAGATGGTCAATGATGCAATCGCCATCCCTGAGAAAATGGTGAAACAAAGGAAGCTAGCTTTCTGAAATAATTTGAGCAAAGTCTTGCCCAGGGTCACATCTGAGAGGTGCCAAGATTCTTTTCAGTCCCACAATTATAACACTACCACGAAAGAAAACACCAGTCCAGAACACATGTTCTCACTCAGTCGTGTTTGCTGTACAACCTGTACAAAGGTCTCCCTAGCAAAAAAGAAGGACAACAAGAATACGAATCCTGACCTAAGACAGAAGAATCAAAATCATATGCAGACAAATAATAAATGCTGGAAGAGGGTGTGTAGAAAAGGAACCCTCCTATACTTTTGGTGGGAATGTAAATTGGTGTAGACACTATGGAGAACAGTATGGAGGTTTCTCAAAAAACTAACAGTAGAGTTGCCGTATGATCCAGCAATCCCACTCCTGGGCATATATCCATAAAAGACGAAAACTCTAATTTGAAAAGATACATGTACCTCTATGTTCACAGCAGCGCTATTTACAATTGTCAAGACATGGAAGGAACTTAAATGTCCATCAACAGATGAATGGATAAAGAAGATGTTGTATATATACACAATGGACTATTACTCAGGCATTAAAAAGAATAAAATAATGCCATAGGTAGCAACATGGATGGACCTAGAGTTGATCATACTAAGTAAAGTAAGTCAGGCAGAGAAAGACAAATACCATATGATATCACTTGTATGCGGAATCTAAAAAAATGATACAAATGAGCATATTTACAAAAAAGAAAACAGACTCTCAGACATAGAAGACAAACTTATGGTTTTCCAAAGGGAAAAGCAGGGGTGGGAGGGGAAAAATTAGGAGTTTGGGATTAACAGATACACACTGCTATATATGAAACAGGTAAACAACAAGGTCCTACTGTACAGCATAGGGAACTATAGTCAATATCTTGTAATAACCTATACTGGAAAAGAATCTGAAAAAGAACAGATATATACATATGTATAATAATCACTTTGCTGTACAACTGAAACTAATACAGCATTGTAAATCAACTATACTTCAATTTTAAAAAGTCATATGCAAACAAAAAGCAAAAACAATGAGTACTTAAATAAAAGAAAATCAGAAGTGACCAAGGTTGATATGCCCAGGTCCTTTTCTCTATCACAGGGATCTGCCCACCTGCCCAATCAGGCCTGTTCCCTGTTTTTGTATGGCCTAGAAACTAAGAATAGATTTTATATTTTTCAATGGTTGAAAACCATCAAAAGCAGAATGATATCTCATGATACATGAGAATCCTATGAAATCCAAATTTCAGTGTGCATAAATAAAGCTTCCTGGCACACAGCCCCGTCCATTCGTTTACATGTTGTCCACGCTGAGCCCACACTACAGCATCAGAGCCCATGTGGCCCCCAGAGCCTAAAATATCTACTGTTTACAGAAAATGTCAACCAGTGCTCTGTAAGAAAGTTTTACCAATCTAGAATTCAGCTTTCCTATTATGTTGAAGCTTTAGCAAGGTTTGAAGAATGAGGTGGTTTTTCTAAAGAGAAATAGTATATGTATAAATAATTTTATAGTTGCTTTTCCATATAACTGGGCATAAGAACACAGGATATGCTTATTACCTCCTACTTATGATATGTCATAAGTACCAAGATTTTTTAAAACACAGAAAACAATTAGCATTCATTCACTCAAAATTGTCTACCATGTACCTGATGCTGTGCATTTTATATGTTCATTCCTAGCCTAGGTCAATTCAAAATAAAACTAAGAAATCACTTGGCTAGGCTACAAAGTATTCTTGAAAGCCTCTCCTCACAATTTTTAAAGATCATATGACGACAACTGATTGAATACAGAAGGAACTATGGACTCTGGATTTTCATAGTTTTAACCTCTTATCTTGAGTTGTTACCGTCAGAGAGTATACCCAGTCGTCCTCTTACCAAATACAAAAAGAACTAAATACAGGACTGGGTGCGAGCCTTAATGTCTATATAAATCATCTGGGATCTTGTTAAGTGCTGTGTGAATCTGTAGGTCTGGGGTGCGGCCTAAGGTCCTGCATTTCCAATAAGCTCCCAGGGGATGCCCACCCTGCTGGTCCACAAACCACACCACACCTTGAGTGCAAGGCTTTAACACGTTTACACCTGGACTTCTGCCCCGATCAAAAGACTTATATCTTCACATTCATTCACCAAATACTGTCTGAGTACCAACCAGATGCCAGGCAACTGTCTTCATCTTACACAGGCTGTTTGGGGCAAGGCTCACCCAGAAGACGACATTTAAGCACAGACCTGAAGTTGGGGAAGAAAATGAGCCAGGCAGATGGGTGGCAAGAGAAACCCAGCAAAGTACAAAAGTCCTCAGGTGTGAGGAAGCCTCCCATGCTCAGGGAACTGCAAGGAGGCTCTTCACACACATTCTTTCCTTGGCTGCTTCTTGACCGCACTCGCCTGGTTTTCTTCCTGCCTCTTTCTCAGTGGCCTTTGTGAGTTTTCTCCTCTTCTCTCCCTCGTAAATGTCAGAACGCCTCAAGGCTCAGAGCTTGATTTCCTCTCTCTGCACGCACAGCCCTGGTGACCTAATTTAAACACTGGATTTAAACACTCTGTTTAGATGTCCTGAACTCCACACTCAGCTCCACCTGCTTATTCCATTGGGAGGACTGCAGACATCTCAAACTTAAAGTGTCCACCTTCCTCTTCCCCCTATGGTCTTCTCCATCGTAGCAGATGGTACCCCCATTCTTCCATTAGGCTGAAACATATGAAATTACCAAAAAAATGACCTTCATCTCGTTCAACCTTGTTGCTCATTTCCAAAACCTTGGTCATCTTTGATTCATTTCTTTCCTTCACACCCCACATCTACTCCATCAAGAAGTACTGGCTTCCTTTTCAGAATATATCCCGAATTTAACTATTTTTCACCATCTCTACTGTTACCACTTGATCCGGGCCACCACGATTTCTCACTTGGATGACTGAAAGCCTCTTGACTCTTCCAGCTACTTCTGTCTGTGCTCTTTTGCACCCTGTGTTCAATACACTGTGTGATCCTTGTAAAATATGTCAGATTATGTCACTCATCTGCAAAAAGAACCCCTCTGTAATGGCTCCCTATTTATGTCTGAGAGAAAACAAACTACTTACAATGGCCTACAGGTCCCTAAACCAGAACTACCTATGGGGCTTGTTAGAAATGCATATTCTTGGGCCCCATCTCAGAGCTAACGAATCAGAATCTCTGGGTGAGGATCAGAAATCTATGTTTTAACAAGTTCTCCAGATAGATTCTTATGCACAGCAAACTTTGAAGACTCCAGCCTAATGTGCCCCCTTCCCCCTCCACCCTGGGGTCATGACCTCTCTGACCTTATCTCCCACAACCATCCTAAGAACTTAGAGACCCCAACTCCCACCCTGCCAGTGCTCTCCATCCCCATACATACCTTGCTCTACTTTGTCCAGCACATGGCCTGGCACAGAGTAGGGGCTCAGCAAACATTTGGATAATCAGTGACTGAATGAAGGCAGTGTGGCTGAAATACATGAAGGAGTGGGGAGACTAGAAACTAAGGACAAAAGGTCAGATTGTGTAGGGCCTTGTACAGGTTGGAGGCTAGGATCCTGAAGCCTCCAGAAGTGTCCTGAGGAGATGGAGAAGTGGTAGACCCTCACTCTTCCTAACTAATTCAGAAATCTCTGGAGGTAATATCTCCGAGCCAGGCCGTTGATTCACAGTGCACCTCCCTAATCTGAGTTATAAAGCTTCCTTTTCTATGAGGGCAGACCCAAAGGTTGCCAACTCTTATAGCTCTCATCCACGATGCTTAGTGCCAGGATCCTGGAGATCTGTCTCCATCTCTAAACTGTAGACCCCTTGATAAGTCACAGTTAAAGCAGAAGTCCTCAAGCTGGTGGCCTATGGGCACAGTCCACAGATATGGCTTATTGCCTACAGAGTATTTAATTAAAAACTAGAGTTATCATACAAAAATTTGGATTTCTGGTTTCTCTGGATAAAATAGAAGATCTGGCAACAATGAACCACCTTCTAGCGGGCCAGCAAGGGGCAGGGTTGAGAAGCAGCTTCCCTCTTTTGAAGGAACACTTGTTCCTCATTTTGCTACATTCCTACCACTCCTTATTCTGACACTGATAACTGGCCTGATTTACTCATTAATCTGCCTGACTCCTGAAGGCATTTAAATTGCCAAACCCTGCTTTACCTTTCACACTCCACATTCCAGGAGGTAGTTCCAAATCTGACGGAATGATGGTGGCATAAGTGGGATCAGAATAAGCCTCACTAAATAAACAATCTCATATGATGTGAGTGAGAAAAAAAATAAATTGATATAAACTTTTAAAAGGTACATACATGTTCATCCAATAATTCACACTTTCAAGAACTTTTTCTAAGGAAATCATCAGATCTAAGGGCAAAGACTTAAGAACACAGAGGTACATCAGAGCATTGCCTAAAACAGAAGTGGACAAATTACTACCCTAGTGCCCACCGCCTATTTTTGTAAATGAAGTTTTATTGGGACACAGCCACACCCATTCATTTACATATAGTATACGACTGCTTTCAAGCTATTACAATACTAGAGCAGAGTTGAGTAATAGACCTTATAATCTCCAAAGCCTAAAATATTTACTATCTGGCTCTTTACAGAAAGTGTGCCAACCATTAATCTCTAATAACAAAATATCGGAAACAAATATCTAATAGAAAGCAATGCATTCAATTAATTATGAAGGAGCCATATAAGTTCAAGGTTCCTCTATCTCAGCATGACTGACCCTATGGCCAGGTACTTCTTTGTTGTGGGGTTGCATGTGTATTATAGGATACTTAGCAGCATCCTTGGTTTCTGCCCAGTAGATGCCAGTAGCGCCTTCCCCCCAATGCCAGCTCTGACAAGCAAAAATATCTCCAACATTACAAATGTCCTTGGGGTGGGGAGGGGAATTGCCCCCATATAGATGGATACAATACAGTGAATGAAGTCCATATTTTATAAAACTCTTAAATGAGGGGGAAACTTCATCATGTAAGTAGGAACACAAAGCAGGTTAACTGACTTAAAAATGTTGTTTACACATAGGCATACACACACACACACAAAACAGTTACAAATCATTCATCAAAAATCTCCATGACTGTCTCAGAATGATTAAATTATAGGTGGCTGCTACCTCATTGGTTCTTTTTAATATTTTCTATAATGTATATGGCACTAATTTTGTAATTTTTTTTTAATCTACAAATTCCACAAAAATTAAAGTCTGTGGATCTGGACAAACAAAAATATATACAGGCAGAATTCCTCTACTGAACATTTTGAACACCACAAATAAACCCATGAAGTTGTTATATAATGATGAAATCTGCCTCATTTCAATTTTTTCTTTAAATACTTGATCAGATTAAGAAGACCTCTTTATTTATTAAATTTTTGGTCTAACATTCATGCCCAGACAGTTTGAGTTCGTACAATGTTTGACACATTCTTATGGTTTTATAAAGGGCTGCAATTACGTGGTTCCATGGTGCCCTTAAAATAATAGCTCATTGTAAGGACCGTCGAGTTCTCCCCCCTCCTGATGGGAGCTGCGAGTGCAGCATTCCACGTGCTATAACTTTTTTATGTGCCCCAGTTTAGCACTGCCTCAGAATTGCAGACGCCTTTTTGTTTCAGCATCCCCCCAAAATGCCCCTATTGTTTGCAGTTTATCGGGTATTAGAGATCATTATGACACAGGCAGCAAAATCCCTTTTCATAAGGACAGACACTCTTAAGAAACTAGCAGTGGTCAAGTTTGTCAGAGATGAAAACATTGCCCTGGGCCTAAGTAAAAGGTCAGTCAGAAATGAGAGCTGAATGCTGCTGGTTTGAAGGTCAAGTCCACATGAGCTGAAAACTGGCAAAAGCAGCCACCTCATAATAACACAGACTTTAGGGCCTAGATCATGAGACTGAGGGGTCCTCCTGATTCTTGAGGAAATGCATTGTCTTGGGCAATTCCTAAAACTTGTTGTATAGATTATGTGATAAAGAAATTCCAGTCTGGAATTAACAATTCCAACAATAACACTAACAGCTCACAAGCACTTTCTGACTGAGAGTTTTACATGCAGGTACATCGTAACTACCCCACTGAACAACCCAGCCATTCATTTAACCAGCACTTATGGAAGCAATGAGGATACAGCAGCCACTAAAGCAGAGTTCTTGAGCCTGCAAAAGCCATACTGAAGTTGGGGAAGCAGAGACAAACACGATGGCAACAAATCAACAAAGAAAGAACTTCATACAGTGACACAAGTGCAATGCAGAAAAGATAAGAAAGAAAGCCACTGGGAGAAAAGAAGGCTACTCTGAAGTAGGGACATTCCAGCTGAAACCCAAATGATGAGAAGAAGCCATGTGTGTTGAGAATCAGAGGAGCTTAAATCCTGAGCCGGAAGCAGGTTGGCATCTTTGAAAAACAAGAATGACATCAATAACCCAGCCAGCGGGGCTGGAGCAGTGACCAGGTCAGTACATAAACTGAGAGATATGGTCAGGACCGGATATTATAGAGCTCTGTAGGCCACAGAAAGGAATGTGATTTTTCTTCTCTGCTGCTTATAAGAAGCCTTTGGGAGGTTTCAAGCAGAGAAGTGACAAGACCTGATGAACATTTGTAAAATGTCACTCTGGGATTGATGTTGATGGGAAAGAACGGTGGACACAGGAGAAACAATTAGGAGGCTCCCGTAGCTACATATATGAGAGCTGCTGATGCCTTGGCCTCAAATATTAAGATGCAGTTGGATATGAGATATATGCTACTAGCTCTTGTCTCTGGCTCCTTAGCTTCCATCAAAACTAATTTAAGAATAGCACATATGTTAAAGGACTTTCTTACACAATGCTCTGAAATGTCTCACACCAACACCAAGAAGTAACTATAAATGATGCACAGTGTTGTAAAATATCCCATGTATACCTGCTTGGAACACATAAGCTAAGTGTACGGCCAACTGTCAGAGTGCAATGGGGAGAGGCAGCCTTGTCTTGTTAGTATCTGGCTAGAATTTCAGAGAGATCTGACCTCAAATCCTAAGCGAGTTGCTTAAATGCTTTGAACCTCAGTTTTTTATCTGTAAAATGGGATCATGGATACTACTTACCTAGTAGTTGCTCATCTTGTTGATTAGTTTAAGTGACAGAATGCATGAAAAGTACTTAGTATGTAGTAAATGCTCAATAAATTAATAATGCTCTCTATTATTGTTAGTCCTGGATTTTTTTGTTTTCACATCCAAGTAGGTCATTGTTACATCATTTAGCTCATCCATCTCAAAAAAAAAAAGGTCACCTTGAAGGAGTGGAGAGGGCAAAAAGGAGGGGGGCAGTTCAGCCTCTTTCGGTATCCTTTTATCTTTTTCTCTTTGGCTGACTCAAATATCACAGATGGATGCCAAAGATAAGAGTAAATGGGGAGAAACAAGAATCATAGAGCATGGGACACTTGTTAGCTGGAGTATCATACAGAAGACTTGGCGAAATCTTTTTTCTCTCCCACTTCCAAAGGAGCTAGCTCAGCTACTTATTCTTAATCTGGGCCTTAGGGAAAGTGGAAACTCCTGAAAATTGTATGCAAACTTTTGACTCTGCATTTTTCTAGGAGGAGGTCTAACATATTGAAACATTTAAAGATGAAATTACATGTAGAATTTGCAGGTAAGAGGGAGGTATATACAGGAAACAAGATGAGCCATGAGTTGATAACTGTTGAAGTTTGGTGATGAGTATATGAGGGGCTCATTATATTATTCTCTCTGATTTTATTTAAGTTTGAAACAACCTATCCACATTCATACAGTGCATAGACATTTACATTCTAGATACTTCATTTATATTCATTTTCTATCTTCTTTTTCTATAAAAAGAAAAGTCCTATGGTAGCATATTTACTAAGTAAGCACTTGGTAAATCTAATAACCTACCACAAGCATAAATGTCTGCTTTTTTGTTCACTGTTCTCGGTCTTTGCCTGAAGCTTTCCTCTAAAGGAGCTGACTTTATGTTGCATGAACTGATCGCTGTATTCAATATGCTCCAGGTCATTCCTCTGTACTGTCAGCCTGAGCGCCTCTCAGAGAAACATTTTGTTAACAAAGTAAGTTGGATCTGCCCATGTAGTGTTCTCACTGATAGAATCAGGAGTGTGTAGTTTAGCTTCAAATGAAATGTTTATTTATTTATTTATTTTAAAAATAAATTTATTTATTTATTTGTTTTTATTTTTGGCTGTGTTGGGTCTTCATTACTGTGCTCAGGCTTTCTCTAGTTGTGGCGAGCAAGGGCTACTCTTCGTTGCGGTGCGCGGGCTTCTCATTGTTGTGGTTTCTCTTGTTTGGGAGCACGGGCTCTAGGCATGTGGGCTTCAGAGTTGTGGCACACGGTCTCAGTAGTTGTGGCTCGTGGGCTCTAGAGCACAGGTTCAGTAGTTGTGGCGTACGGGCTTAGGTGCTCCACAGCATGTGGGATCTTCCTGGGACAGGGATTGAACCCATGTCGCCAGCGTCGGCAGGCAGATTCTTAACCACTGCGCCACCAGGGAAGCCCTGAAATATTTATTAACTTGTGCAGAGGGTACAAAACTGAATTCATATGGACCTTTTTGGATCAGAATCAGTACAACCTCTTTCAGACAAAGTGGCTGATGATTTAAATTTATGTCACAGAAAAAAGTACAGTCATCTGAAATTGAGCTGATGAAGACATTTAGGAGGAGTTTTGCTTTTGGTTTTCCTCACTAAAAAGAAACTGTTCATTTACAAAAAAAAAGATTTATCACACTCTACAAAGCAAATTCTCAGAGGGATTTAAAATTTGCTGCAAATCTATAAAAAATGTAAAACAGGTAGGGCACACCTATACAATATCAATATATGTAACTGAGATAGTCCCATGTGGATTTCTTTGTGTGACAAAAATAATGGATAAAATGTGTGAAGAGGAAAGGGACAAAATACTTCTTTTGAGAACAGAAATGGGAACTCTGAAAGACATAAGAATATGGGAACATACTGGGGTTTCTCATAAAGAAGAAAAATAATTAAAAAGTGAAAATGAAGTAATTACTGAGAACTCATATACCAGTTTAGGAAAACTACCAGGTAGTTTTCCTAAAAGTTTTCAATGGATTTGCTCATTTAATCTTCACTACCACCTATGAAGTAAGGGCTGTTATTATTCCCATTTTAGGGATGAGAAAGCTGAGGCTGGCTCCCAACCACTACACTAAATACTACCATGTTATGAGTTATCTGTAGAATTTATATTTCAGCATAGTATTGCTGATTGTGAAACTGTAGAGACCCTTTGTAATATGTTTTTCTCCTGAGTACTTGTTTTCACACTTTCATTATAAATAGTCTCTCCTTAATATATGATGATCACCTGGGTGGACACTAGGCATTAAATCCAAAGCATGACCCGATTCCTAAGCAAACAGAAGGAGCCCTCAGGCCAGCAGTGGGCCAATGAAGACAGAACTTTACAAAAGAGAAGTCAATGTGAACATCTGTTATGTGAAAGCTGCCTCAGGACTTTGAGTAGTTTAAGGGTTGATGCTTCTTCTTACTTTCTTCCTTTTTTGGGGGTAGGCGGGGGATGTGTTGGGGGAG